>NC_081566.1:39027844-39066480 GCF_022355385.1 Mustela nigripes | reverse complement strand
TCCCAGAACCCCCCAAACCATCCTTATAACCTGCCTCACCCCCCATCCCCATTCTCCAAGAACCCTCCAAGCCATCCTTATAACCTGGCTCACCCCTTGACCCAATTCTCCCAGAATCCCCCAAGCTATGCCTATAACGTGCCTCACCCCTTGCCCCTATTCTCCCAGAACCCCCCAAGCTATCCCCATAACCTGCCTCACCCCTCATCCCCATTCTCCCAGAGCCCCCTAAATCATCCCTATGATCTGCCTTACCCAATGAACCCATTCCCTCAGGAGTCCCTGAATCTTTCCTATAGTCTGCCTCATCTACTGACCCCATCTCCCCAGAAACCCCAATACCATCCTTATAATATGCCTCACCCCCTGACCCCATTCCCCCAGACCCAAGACCCTTTGACCTTCCTCTATAAGCTGTTCTGCTTTCAATTTGCTGAGACCCTGGAATTCCTGATCCACCCCCATGACCAGGCACACCACCAGGCCCATAAGTTCCTTGGCTCTCAGAACTGGCTCCAGGATGAGGAGCCAGCGCCTTGGGGACCTTGGTATCATCCCAATGACCAGCTCCAGCTCCAGGAACCCTAGCACCAAGGCCCCTGGTCCCAACCCCATCATTCACTTTGTCCCCTGCCTTCAGATTCCTCGGCTCCATGGCTTCCCCAGGGCCCTCTTCACGGCTTCCTTCTCCAAAGGCCCCCAGAGCCCCTGAGGCTCTGAAGTCCCCGTAGTCTCCAGTCTGACCCCAAGGCCTTATTCTTCCAGAGACCCCTGGTTCTGCATCTGCATGTCCTTCCCCAACAGCCTCCATAGTTGTTGAGGCCCCGAGGCCACCTCTCCCCACAGACCCCGCTGTCCCAGGGCTCCCTAGGCCACCGCTGGAATGATGCCTTTTCCCAGGGCCAGCATCCCCCTGGGCTTTGGATACATCTCTGGCCTCTGGAGGCATCCTGGCTTCATTGCTGGGCCCTCTATCATGGCCACCTGAGCCACTCTTGAGATTAGCAAGTCTCCCAGATCGCCGCATTGCAGGACCATCACTATCTCCGTTTCCAGACCACATTCCTCCAGGCACCCCTGAGCCATGTGTATAACCACCTCCTTTCTCAAACTCTGTTCCGCCAGGTGCCCCAGAGGCCACTCTGTAGCCAGTGCCATAACCGAATCCCATTTCTCCTGACACTGCTGAGCCGTCGCTATAGCCAGCCCCAGTTTCAGGACCTACTCCTCTAGCGTATTCTGTGCCATCACCATACCTAGATTCCATCCTCCCTGGACCTCCTAAGCCAACCTCATAGCCTGTCTTACCTCTGGGTCCTTTTCCTCTGGAGTTCCATGACCCATTCCAGAAATCTGGTTCAGAGCCCATTGTCCCTGGACCTTTTAATCCACCAGTGTCTCCTAGTGTCTTCCCAGAACCCTGAGCATCCAGGCTTGGAGACCCAATTAGCTTGTGGCTTCTGGCATCCACCCCCTGACCAGACCCCATCAGTCCAGCCCCCTGGGTACCACCCACACGACTTTCCCCATCCCCAGACCCCAAAAGTCCAGGCCTGTGGTGGGTCCCAGTTTTGCTGAGACTGGACCCTGTGTCATCCCAAGGATCTGTGCTCTCAGACTCTATTCTGCCAGCATCCTCTGCCCCCCACTGACCTGCTGGCCAACCTTGGGAATACTGGAAGCTTCCAGAGCCATCCTCTGACTCACCCAAGTCCCCTACTGTCTTCTGGCCCTCCCTTCCCCTGGGCCCCTGTAGGCCCTTCTCCCAGCCCCTGGGACCTCCTGGGCCTGTGGGGCTGGTTTTGTAGCCCTTTCCCCCACCCACAGACTTCCCTGGGCCTTGACCAGCTGTCTGTAGTGACCCCTCACCTTTGGCCTCAGGCCCCCCTCGTCCCAGGAGGAAACTTCTGCTACCAGATATTGATGATTCCTGGGAGTTCTTTCCTTTAGGTATCTGCCCTTGAGACTCCCCTGGCTCCCAGCAGCCCTCTTCTTCAGCATCATCAGCATCCATGCCTCTCTGAGAGCCCCAGGACTCAGGGCCTATGCCTGTCTTGGAGCTAGAAGCTCGTTCTCCAGGATACTCCTGGGCCCCAGGACCATCCGCCCCACTGCTGTCTCCAGCTTCCCCCAGGCCAGTCCCCCTGCCCCACACTGCCCTTGTGGCTCCTCTCTGTCTTCCCCTGCTCAGATCACCCCCTCCCTCCACCTCACCCAGGTTTTCCCCCTGCAAAATCTCTTCCATCACTCTCCCTTCTGACCAAGAGTCCATAGGACCAGACTGGGATCCCCTCAGGGCTGTCTTTCCTCTCCCAGGTCCCATATGAGCACTGAAGAGTTGCTCCTGGTTATGCCCGTCCAGGGGACTCTCGTGGTCCTCTCTGTACTCCTCTCCTTCCCTGCCGCTCCCCAGTCCTCCCACCTGAGGGTACCTGGACTCAGCCGCCCAGCCTCCTACTGTCCTACGGCATCCATCCCCATCACTGCCTGTGCCATGATCTTGCTGTTGAACTTCCATGAGACCCAAACCTGATTCCAGACCCTCTCCCTGTGCACAGGGGCTCCCGGGAAGGCTTCTGCCCCAGCCACCCTCTCTGTGGAGTTGATTTTCCCCAAGGGCAGTGACTGTGCCTCCCCCTCCTTCTAGAAAGCCCTTTCCTGTCTGCCCAGGGTCCCAGGCTAAGCCAGCTGCCCCATCACTCCCTACCAGGGAGTAGCCATGCCCACCAAGGCCACCTGTCTCTAGGTCATCTGTGAGCTGGAGCCCAGAAGCAGGCCTGGCCCCACTAAGGGAGCCCTCCAGCAGGCCCTGCTTTCTGGGTTTCCCTCCCTTGCCACTGATGCTCCTGGAATCTTCTGCTTCTGAGGTCTGGGCTCCTTGGGCTTGCTGCTGACGGTCAGCACTTGCAGTCAGAAGGCTTTTGTCTTTCCCTGTTTTGAGAAGAGGTCAATGCCCCCATTGAGAGACAAAAGAAAAGACCTGTTAAATTAGTCCAAGGCACCTGTCTGACCTCAACTGCTTTGCCTGACTCTCAGTTTCCCCAGCAGAGAAAAAGCTGACCATCTCAGAAGGAAGCCAGGGTATGCCGGCTTCCTGATAGATGAGTCCTATTGCCACCTCCCCCAGCCCTGTGCCCACAGACCACCGTGCCCTGCTATATGGTCCATAAGGACTTTTGGGAAAATACATAACCCAAAACTCACCTGCTTATCAAACTGCCACGAACAGTTGCATGATTTTTAAAAGAGCTATTTGCTCACCATCTGCCTTAAAAATGTCTACTAGTTGATGATTCTAGTTTCCTAGGATCACCTTGAACCCATATCTGTAGGGGATTTAAGGGTGTCCTTTGGTCTGACCCAGGTTCTCATCCATCCTGGATCAGAGCCAAGCCCTAGCCAGGACCCTCAGGCCACCTTGGATCTGTATTCCCAGAAGCATTCCTAGAGACCTACGGAGCCCAGACAGTGGAGGAGGACCGGGCTGCCCAGGAAGGCCCGGCATTGCAGTAAGTCAGGAATAGATCTCAGATCTATTAGATAGATCTCTTACCTATTAATAGATCTCTTCATTCTCAGAGACTGAAGGAATCATCAAAAGCAAATGACTGACCAAAGGAAGCCCCTGGCCCCGGCCTTTTCCATGCCCTTCTCAGCCCCAGACTCTTGTCTTGGTAGAGAGAGAAAGACAGAGGTATGAACCACTCACCTCCAACGACCAGCCAGGCAGTAGAGCTGTGGAATCCAGTGCCCAGTGAGTAAGGGCCCATGTCTGACAAATGGGCCCCCCTGACTACCAGCCGGTGGGTCAGCCCATCAGGGGACACAAACACTTCGTATTTGTCGCTGGGTTGGAGGGGCCGGTGCCGGAAATTCCAGGCGGCATGGGGGCAGGGGCTGGAGAGAACACACTCGAAGACAGCATCGCCCTGCTCTTCACAGTGAGCCTCAACCAGCGGGACCACCACTCTGGAGGGGATGGCTGTTGGGGAAGCAGGAATGGGGACATTAGCTTGGCGGCGTAACCCAGTGTGACCTGACACAGCACAGCCAGGAGCTCAGGAGCCCAGGTTTAGAGCAGCTCAGCCGCAGACCTCCTGTGTCACCTGGGGTAGGTCACCTCCTTACCCCAGGTGACAGTTCCCAACATAAAATGAGGGCTTATAACGAGGTTATGAACTGTAAGACCGTTCTCAGCTCTGGAATTCCATGATCCTAAATCCAGAGATTAGGTCTGGGGGTAAGATGGATATATGAAGAAAAGCGATGTGCTGACAGTCATGGTCTCTTGTGAATCCTAGGACCACCTCCCAGATAGGTATTATTATTTCTTTTTTACAAGTAAGGAAACCAAGTCTTACCCAACTAAGAGGCAGCCCAGGCAGAATTCACACCCAGGTCCGGCTGAAACCAAAGTCCCTCGCCCCTTCCCCTATGCCATGCCATTTCTCAGCTTTTCAAAGCCCTGTCCAGGCGTACCAGGCCTGCTGGAGATCTCATGCCCTCTTTCTTCCTTAACATTGACTTAGAAGGCACAGAAGGCAGGGAAGGAAGACTTCTGTTCAGGGCACAAGGGTGCTGCACCTGGGTGTGGCTTCTTACTGGGGAGTGTGGGAGGGGGAGTCTGCAGCAGAAAAGAGTGGGGCTGTGGCTAGAGCCTGTGAAATTTGTCTGGATCGGATCTGGAGATTGAATCTCTGCTGCAGAAGGTCTGTAAGCAGGGCCACGGCACAGACACTATGTCTGCGGCTGGAACCCAGGAGGGCCCAGCTCACCACCAAAAGAACATAGACCTCAGACCCAGACCTCTGGAAAGCAGAGATCATTTCAGTGTAACCACGTGGGTGTGCATTCTGCTCCCTTACAGTCTTTGCAAGGCAGGGCGGGGGGGGGGGGGCACATTTATCTTCCACTCTCCACCCCTCCAATCCCCAGCTATGGCACCAACATGGGCCCCCTCCTAACAGATCTCCTCCGCTCCAGCTTCTGCAGGGGGAAGACCACCCACCGCTGGCATCCAGTTCCGTGGAGAAGATTTCAGCATCCTCCACCTTGACCTGGTAAATGCCGGCATCCTCAGCCTGCAGGTCCCGGATCTGGAACTGATAGCGCTTCCCCAGCCGCCGCAGACAGTGCTTGGTCTTGTTGTCAAGGCTGTAGGGGACCATCTCACCATCCTGAGGCAGAGAAAGGAAGAGGGAGGCTCAGGGCCTCCGTGGGTCCCCAGCACCTCCTGCTCCGACCCCCTTTGGGCAGTTTTCTCCCACAGGCCCCTGGCACCAGACAACATTGCTGCAACCACAGAGGAGATGGGGAGGGGGCCAGGGGCAGGGGTGGAGAGCAGGGCTCAGAGGCTTTGAAAACAGGGAGGGGAGGGTGGTCCCTGACTCTGACCATGAAGTGAATAATTGGCAAGTGTCCTGAGAGAGACACCTGAGACACACTCATTTTCAGAGGGGAACAAGAGAGCCATCAGGTATTTTCAGAGCTCCACAAAACCAGTAATCCATGCACATGCCCCCTTTAGCTAAAGCCTAAATATATTTGTTTCTTGCCAGATATTAACAACTCACCTTTGGTTGCCTACTGTGTGCCAGGCCCTGGGTTAAGTACTTGGGGCACAACAGTGAATAAAACAAAGATTCCTGCCCCCCAGGGAGCTAAAATTCTAGGAGGGACACAAATAACACATATCATAAGCAGACCATATATCCTATATTAGAAAGACAAGTAGGGAAAAAAGAGAGAGGAGGATATGGATTCAGGGATGCAGGGTGGGGCAGGGGGGGACACAGCAGTGTCAGACAGGGCGGTCAGGGGACATCTGGGTGCGGGTGAGGGAATTAGCTGTGTGGATACAAGGGAAGACGGTGACAGGGAGCAGGACCAGCTAGAGCCAAGAAACAGATGCAGGGGGGTGGGGGTGCACTTTCTTAGAATCCTTAGAATCTAAGAATCCTGGTGCCCTGACTAGGGAACCGGTTTGCTCAGTGAGAGTAAGAGGAGTCTGTGAAATGTCCACACCACAGTTTGACTTCCCTCCAATCAGGAACTCCAGGGGAGGCAAGGTTCACCGTCTGTGCGCTTGAGTTGCTCCCAGAGGGAAATCCAAGGGACCCATAGCTCCTACCCCCAGGACCAGCAGCCTCCCTGTCAGATCCCTCCTCCCTCAAAGACTCCTCCGGCCTCACCTTATACAGGTAAACCTTGCTCCCGGGATCCTTGAGATCCAGCTCCAGATCAAATGTTGCGATCCCCTCCTTGCTGACCTTGATGTGTCTTAAGTTGGAGACGGTGTTAACGTACTAGGAAAGACAAACATACCAAGGGATCGCTCTGAGCTCTCTCTTTGGGGCACTCCACACTCCCCAGTCCCCCCCCCCCCATGTCTCACTCAAGCATGCATTTGCCCATTTTACAGGTGGGAAGAAGTTTTCCAAGATGAGAGATATCAGGTCAGGAAGCAAAGTGAGAAAGGACCCCAGGCGTCCAGGTTTTCCGAGAACACGGTAGGGCATTTCTGTTCATCTACTCTTCCAGGCAATAAAAATTAGTTGAGCACCTACTATGGGCAAAGCCCTGTGTTAGGGTCAATGAGAAAGCTTAGAGGACAGAAAACTAAGTCCCAGGATATTTGATGAACCACCTTCAAGGTGATAAAATACTATTTTCAGGATGGGGAAAACTAGTTGTTTTGCATTTCCAGAAGACGAATTAGACATGCTATAGTTAAGTTAGACCCAGGAAAGAACTTCCTATACAGTTTATAAGACACTGGGATAAGCAGACAATGCTGAAATCCCCTCTACTGGAAGCCTTTAGAAATAAGACAGGCATCCAAAGTCTGGGGAGGATGACAGCGGACAGGAAGCCTTTGCCAGGCATCAGGCACTATTAAGTAATTAAAGCACAGTTAAGTGCTTTAATTATATTGCCTAGTTCATCCTCTCCCTGATCCAAAGGGGCAGGTACAACTGTAACACCCATTTTGCAGATAAGGAAATCAAGACACGGAGTCCCTAACTTTCCCAATGCCCCGGATTTTAGTATCTGAGCCAGATTTTGAAGCCAGAACGTTGACTGGAGGCCTGGGTCCCAGCCACAGGCGGCCCTGGAGGTGGGCGGCGGGCCGGCCCTGCGTGGGGCCCAGCTCCGGGTGGGGGCGCCCGCGAGGCGGCGGCCGGGCGGAAGCACCTGCGCCATCTTGTCCTCGTGCTCCTTCCGCATCTCCTTGAGCTTGCGCAGCATGCCGCGGTAGTCCACGATGCCGTACTTCAGGCAGATGCGCTCGTAGTCCTTGCGGTCGGCGGTCATCAGAAGCTGCCACACCTGCTCCAGGTCCACCTTTTTCTTGGCGGGAGGCGGGGCCCTGGGGAGCAGGGCGGGCAGGTCAGAGGCCAGGGGAGCCCCAGCGGAGCCCCAGCGGAGCTCAGGAGCGGAGCCTCAGGAGCTGGTCCCCTGGACCTGCCACCCTGAGAGGCTGTGGGGAGCTGCCCTCTCTGCACTAGAGGAAAGGGACGGGATGGAGGGAGTGGGGGAAGGGAGCTGGGCCCTGGGCCTGAGCTCTGTCGGGACACGGGGGACCCAGAGATGGGCAAGGGCGGCCTCCCCCCTACCCCCCACAGTCCGAACTTTTAAGGGGAGAAACTCCATTCCTAACACCTTGTATTGTGGACTGCTCAGAAAGATGGGGGGGTGTCACATTATTCTGTTGTGGAGCACCCCATTTTAAAAATGAGTTAGTCAAGACCCAGAGAGGAATGAGGATTCATTCAAGGACACATTGCTTAAAGGGAACAGAATATAGGGTCAGTGCTCGTCTCTCCTCCTGCTGGCTACCCGCAGTCTAGCTTTCTAGCCAGCCGAGGGGAGAGCTGGCTCATGGACATAGCTGGGGAGCCTCCAGCCCTGCCCCTGGACAGGCCCACACCCACCTCTTTTTCAGAAGATTTCGGTAGTCCATCAGCTCCTTCTTGAGGTCTAGAAAAGGACCAGCAATGAGGCCCCAAGCCCAGGGGGAGATTTCAAGGGGTTAATGCAGGGCTTTTCTGTGGCAATGGGAGTTGGGGGGGTGTCAGGGGGTGCAGTCAGAGGACCTGTGGTCCACAGCTGACAACCGAGCCTTTGGATGGTGCTCTCCTGTGGACCAGTGATGATCCGTAACGTGTTGGTAGGGGCTTGGCCAAGTCGGGAGCACCAGGAGTGGAGTAGCCCGTTCCCCCAAACCCAAGAAGATTTCTGGCAACCCTTTCACCTACCCTCCTGGGGCTCCTTGTGCCTCTTCCGGTTCTTCCGAAAGCCAACTGGATCATCAGGAGGAGAGGAGGGAATTAATGTGGGCAGATAGGGAGAGAAGCGAGACACCCTGAGGGTCTTCCTGAGAACCAGCTGAGTGCCACGGCCCTGTCCTTTCCACTGTCCACAAAGGCAAGGCAACAGCTCAGCAAGAGGGTCTGTCCATCATAAGGACAGGGCAGGGCAGAGGGTCTGTCCATCATAAGCTTTGATACCCAGAGCCTTCGTGTGACTGAGGTGGAACTGACCTGGTTGAGGGAGCCGGCTATCGTGTCTGCAGTGGTGGGCGGGGGGAGTGGCAGAAGCGAGAGCAGTGGCTGTCCCATGTCCCCCAGGAGCTGCCATTTCAGAGTACGGGTCGGATGTTGCCCAGGAAGGCCGACACTGCTGTTTGGCTGATCCTGCAGCCATTCCCAGTCCTTGTCCTCATCACCAGCTCCCACTGGTGGGAAGGAGGCTGGAAAGCTAACTCCTCCCCTTCCCAGCTGCCCTGGGCACCAGGAGTGGCCATGTGACACAGGTCTGGTCAATGAGATACAAACGGAGGTGTCCAACGTGTTTCTGAGAAAACTTCTGCTTTCTTTATAAAAGGGCCTGCTGTACCTGGGGCCACCTCTTTCCCCTTCTTCCCACCTTGAACATGGATTCGGTTTGGATCCCCAGCAGCAGTCTTATGACCGTGAGGCTCTAAGCCAACGTCTTTGGGTGACAGCTCAGCGAGATAGGAAGCGTCTGGTTGGCCCGTGACAGCGCTGAGCTGTGATTTGAGCCCTGGACTCTAACCTTAGGACTCCTTATCATGTGACATAATCAAGTGTCTTTATTTCTTGGGCTATTCATAGGGTTTTCTGTTACTCGTAGGCAAAAGCATAAGCCATCAAAAGACTAGATCCGCTTTCTCAAGAGACATGCCCCTTCCCGTTATTGTACGTCAACGATTGATTTAAAATTTGGAAACCCTGCAAGTCAAGACAAACCAACAACCTCCCTGCCCCCCATGTCTGAGCAAGGATTTGGCCTTCATATGACCTGTCTGCCCCTCTGATGTAGCCTGGATAAGATATCCTCCGTAGAGTGGAGAAATCGGGCCTAGAGAAGGAAACGAAGCCCGCTGAAGGAGTTAGCAAATGGTCAGGCCCAGAAACCGAGCTTGAGGTCCCGCCCTCACGCCGCAGGGTTAAGAGAATATCCTTCAGAGCTCCTGCAGCGGGCATCTGCTGAGCGAGCGCCTTTTAGACCACATGCAGACTCTGCGTGTGAGTGGGTGAAGCCAAGGGCCCTGGCACCAGATGGGACAGCGGCCTTGCTGTCCCTCTCTCCTTTCACCCCACCAGCTGCCCCACCTCTGAGGCCTCGGAGGGCTCTCTGAGGAGAAAGCCGGGGCTAGCACCCCAAGCGCCGATGAGGGAAGGGGACAAGCCCACCTTCGATGACCAGGAGCCTCGTGGAGCACGTGGCCTCGCCGTAGACATTCACTGCAGTGCAGCGGTACAGGTCCGAGTCCTCGCCCGTCAGCTTGTTGATCTGCAGAGAGGCCCAGGCCAGGGGAACAGGGCTAGTGCTGCCCCCTTTCTCGCCTTATGAGACATGGCTAGAGGTCTATCAGGATGGATAAGACATAGCCCTTTCCTTACAGAGCCCACAGTCTTCATCAAGGAATCAGACCCCAAAACAAAAAGCGGGGGGTGACAGGGAGTGGATGTACCGTTGCCAGGTTGGGGGAGGGCATTTTGGCCAGCAGAGGTAACCTGGAGACGCAGAAAGAGATGGCTTTTTGGTGTCAAATGGGTCTGGGACTGCATATCGTCTCTGTCGTGGAGTATGGGCTGTGGGACCTGGGATAAATTACCTAACCTCTCTGATCCTTACTTTTTTATAAGGTGAGGATAATGATACCTCCAAAAGTAGTGAATGGTCAGGAGTAAATGATATAGTCTCTGTCAAATGTTTAGCCCAAAGTTCAGCACAGAGTGGGTGTTCTGTGACTCGTAGCTCTAATTATTACTAATATTGGCCGGCGGGGATAGAGAACCCCCTGGAGGCCAAACACTGGCGAGATACTTTACATAAACTTTTCATACCCATGACAACACTGCGAAGTACTATTATTACACCCCCACCCCCACCCCGCCGCTGTCACAGGGGAGGAAACGGAAGTACGGAGAAGTAAGGAACTTGCCAAGGCCAAGATGGTGGGTCTGGGGTTGGAAGCCAGCCTGGGATTGTCAGACTCCAGCCTCTGCCACACGCCAGGGTATCAGCAGAGTACCCGCAGGCCTGGCGGGTCCCCACCCGGCTCTGGCCACCTGGGCCACAGGATGGAGCTGAGTGGGCCCAACCCCAACGGGGAGCATCTCGTAATCCTCTGGGTTCTGCAGGTCACCGCGGAGCCCTTCAAGGGCCCAGGGAAAGACTAGTAGACCTGGGTTGGGGGGTTGGGGGGGGGGGCGGCCTATCTTACCTGTAGCACATGCTCCTTGCCGCTGGGGGAGGAGGAGATGTGGTACTTGCTGGAGTTACTGAGGTGACCTTTGGTGCTCTGCCAATGGACCTCAGGCTGGGGCTCCCCACAGACCAGGGCCCGGAAGATGGCATTTTTCCCTGTGGCAGGAAAAGGTGGTCAAAAGATTGGCCACCTGGGGGAGGTGTGTACTCTGAGAGTGTACTCTCTTGAGACTTTAATTTGTTGTGTTCACGGCTCTAGAGGTTTCAACTGCCCATTCCAAGAAGCATGTCTGGCCTTGGCGCCCTGACTCAAGGACTCTTATGATGCCGGACAAAAAGCAGCAGTTTCTAGATGCCCAGAAGACAGACCCCCCACCTGGTTTCTGCATCCCAGAGTGTGGGCTCCTTGAGGAAAAGTTGTGGCTGGACAGTCCACGGTAGAAGGGAAGGCAAGCAGGGCTTGGGGTGGACGGTGCGTTTCTTTGCAAGGGTAGGGGAAGAGTCAGAAGGACTCTCCCAAGACTGGGGACGGGTCTTTTGGGAGTTCCATGTCCTCTCTCAAGGTGGGATGACCCCAAGACACAGGGTTCCAGCCTCAGGAAAGAGCCCAAGCTCTGTGTTTGGCATGGGAGGCTGGGAGCTTCCTACCCTCAAGAAATCCCTTGGGCTTCTGCCAGGAACATCTCCTGAGAGAGCAGCGCAGAGCGAAGACCAAGGGCCCTTCCCTGTGATGACAGACACTTGCTCATGACCTTTGTTTGTATTTTGAGTGAGGGCTTAGAGTCAGATTTAGAAAAATAAAGTGCTCTTCTTTTTCTTGTGCCAAAATGATGTAAATTGCAAGGTATTGTAGGAACCTGTGCTGGGAAAAGACCACCAGTTCTCACCCCTTCCCTCAAAAGTCTTTGCTCCCATCACTTTCCTGGGCACTCCTCTCATGAATCTCATTTTAATAACGTCTGCAGCAGCTGCCCAGAGCCTAGGTGCAGGGAGAGGAGCTCGGAAACACCACCACCTCTCCTGCTTCCCAGTGAGCAGCCCCCAGCCTTGTTTCCAAATATCTCTCGTTTCAGCGTACCATAGTGTATCTTCACTCCCTTTGCCCATTCTGCCCCTTAGGTCCCCCGCCCCTTCTGGGGACCCAGGAAGGCACCCCACAAGGAGAGGGAGATATGGTGTGGCCTGACGCTGGATAGGGGGTCCGGGAGGCAGGCTGGGAAGGACGGGACTGAGCTCCCTCCTTCAGGCTCTCAGCAGCTCCCCTCCCGGGTCTCACCTTCCTGCAGCGCCAGGGCAACGGGCTTCTGCTGGAAGTCTGGTGTGCTGCAGCCTTCGGGGATCTCCTCCACCAGCTGCCGGATGCTCACCCCATGAAGGGCGGACTTCCTGGGGGGCTTCTCTAGAAGGTGGGAGAAAGGGAGATGAACCCTCCCTACTCTTCCTAGTGGGTGGCCCTTTAATACAATGGAGCACTGACGGAAGAACCCAAGGAACATGAGCCCCTCCTCCCCATCCCACCATCGAGTGGGATTGTCTCCCACTGCTTCTGCCTATGAGCAGGGTTTTGGAATTTTCTGTGGATTCAGGTAGTGGTCCTCCAGCAGCGTGCATGGAGTCCCTGGGAAGTGGGCAGGGGCACCTAACGAAGACCCTGGGAACATCACTGGGGTAAAGCTGGAGAAGGGAGAATGGGAAGGGGCTCATATGGGGGAGCTGGGCATCCTTTATTCAGGCCAACAAGTTAAAACCCAAAGTCAAGACTAGAAAAACAGACAGATGAGTTCCCAAAGATCTCCAAGCCCTTCTCTGTCTCTATCCCATGAGGAGCACCAGTGAGGGACTGGGTGGGGGCGGGGGGCGGTCAGCTCTTCTCTCACCTGCCATAGTTTGGGTTCCTCTTTGGTTACTGAGGGTGGCAACTGATCTGCTGCGAAAAGAAGACAGAATTCCTTATGAGAGGTGCAGGCTGGTCTTACCTGCCCCCCCCACACACTGTCCATACATTGGCTGGTGTCTCGCCTGGGAGCTGGGCAGAGCTGCTGCACCCTGAGAGCTTGTCTAACTAACCCCACCTAATGGTACCAATCAGTGTCCTGCCAGTCCCTGCCCTGGGAAAACCAATTTCCCTGAGCCCGGAAGAGGGTGGGCTGCTGCTCGGTTGTACCTTTCCCAGGTAATGGAACCCATGGGGCTGAACCTGCAACCTATGCCGCTGGCCTGGCCTTTGGGTGGGTCTCTAGACCCAATGGGGGTGAGACACAGCCTCCCTGAACCTCAAGAAATCAAATGCCTATCATCTAGGATTTCTTTAGTGATTTTGCAACCTGTTCCCTCTTGACTATGGAATATCAGTTTTCCCTGGATATTCTCTGGAGCTCTTGGCTCCACCCCCAACTCAGATTTTCTAGCAGCGCCCAGCAGCCTTCTACCTCCCACCCTCAACCAATCTGGAATGCTTTTGATCACTGTGTCAGTGGGGGGAGAACCCTCAGTTGGCTGCTCTTTAGCTCTTCTTGACCCAGGCTGACAGGATCCTCATAAATCCATCCGCTCCCCTCCGAAGCCAGTGAGTTATGGCGTCAGGTGAACACAATGCCTTCCAGGCTCTCCCAGCCATCATCACCACTCTCTCCCCCTGATTTTCTCACAATTGCATCCCTCCATCATGGCTGCTGGGGAGTGCCACCCAGGGGAGAGAGGGGGCTTGGCTCTGGGCTGAGATGAGAGCCTTGATGAGGGCCATGACTTGGAGGGGGGTGGATTTCTTGAAAGAGTTCTCCAATAGTCCTACCTCCTGTGCGGTTGGCCCGGGGCCAACGGGTTCCATTTTGGAGACGCCATTCCCTGCCCAAAGAGCCTTGTGTTCAGGATAGAATCACACATGACAGAGCAAATTCCTCCCTCCGAATGACGCTACATTTCACAACTGCCCACCACTGGCATTTCTGGCCTCAAGGTGTCCCATCTATAGCCCAGCGGCTGCCCCCCGGTGCGCTGGAATGCCATGGCGCGCCAACTGCGTTCTGGAGCGGTCACAGGGCTACAGCCGCCGCGCAGCAGGGAGTCAGGAGGGAGGGCGAGGATGGAGCGGCCACCAGCAGAGGAGAACGCAGCTGACTACGAGCGGTGGGAGCTGCAGGGGTCTGCGTCCCGTCTGTTCCCTGGTACCTCATCTCGCACCTGTCCACGATCCCTGCCCTGCTGTAATTTGAATTTAACACGGAGACCTTAGCTGTCCTCTTCATCTTGCTCATCACCTCCGTCAGCCCCACGACCAGCTCTCAGCCCCTTAGTCTGCCATTCGCCACCCATGAGGTGTAATGCTAACACAGCTGCTCTCCCTCCTGCCTCCTGCCTGCAGGTCCCAGCTGAGAAGGGAGAGGGAAGCAGACCCCTCCGGGAACTTAAGGGTCTCATGTGAAGCCATCTCACCCTCTAGACCTCCATTCTCTTCAGGAAGACAGATTCGGGACCGGGTTAGTGACAAATGGGCAAGAGGTCCACTTGGTTGGAGACTAGAGGGATGTGGTCTCAATTAGAGGGGCTGGGGAGGGAAACTCTCTCTTCCCATGATGCATTTCCCCTTTTGAGAAAAAACCCTAATGTTTCTCAGCACCAAACAGCAGCAGTGTCCTGACTTCAGCTTATCCCACCATGATTCTTAGCCCTGGCCCGCCCCCCCCAACCCAGTCCCCTGGTTCCTCCAGGACCCACAGCCACCGACCCCCGCACTCCCTGCCCCACCTGCCTTCATCTTGCACCTGTGGGTAGCTGCTGCTCCCACTTTCCAGACTGGTAGGGTTGAGGCAGGAAGAGCCAAATGGGGTGGGTCTTAACTGTTTTGACCATGTTATCAATCAAGACGTCACAAGTCCTAGATCCGAGGTGCTCATTCTAGACAGCTAGACAGATTTTTAAACTGGTCGTCACTTCACACCCTAAGCCAAACAGTGCCTGGAAAATCAGAGCCAGGACAGAACCACCTGGATAAGACTCACTGAAGCTCTGTCTTCCAAATATCCTGGAGTCACTTAGAGGGGACTGAGCATGCACCCCATGGTATAATCAGCTGTTTAGAGCTCACTGTTCCCCCAAGCTGATCTAATGCCTGCTGTTGCCCTTTCCTGAGTAGAAAGTTAGAGAGCATTCCAGCATCTCCCATTTCTGCAGCCAGGTGTGCAGTACCCACTTACCTGGTGCACTGCTGGCCTCCTGTCTGCTCCCTCCTCCCTGTTTCCAGCTGCTGCGCGCTGCCCAAGACTCTGAATGGACTGCTGGTGGACCGGCGGTGCTGGGAGCAGATGTAGGTCACTGCGGACTGCCCAGGCTCTCTTCGCCCCTCCCACTCACCCCTCCTCCCTCCTCCTGCTCTGGCCCAGGCTTGGCAGGGCAGGGCCCCCGCCCCAGGGTTAATGCTCTCGCCTCTGTTGAGGTCAGAGATGGAAGGGTCCTGTGACATTAGCTCATCCAGCTCCTCGGTTTGCAAAGCTCTAAGCTCTTAGCTAAACTGGCTTCGTTAGGTTTGTTCCATGGTGCCCGGTTTAGATAAGTGCTTTTAGCAGGGGTGGGGTACACCACCCAAAGCCCTAATTTTGCAGCTAAGCTGATCCCTTGAGACCCTTGACACCATAAGTCACACAAATACATAAAGCCACCTCCCCCCTTGGGAATCACAACCCCAAATGGCACCAAACAGGCAACAAACTTCTGGAACTAGACAGAAGGGCATGATCCCGAAGTTCTACTGCAGGGGTGCACTCCCCTGAGAGGGGGAGACCCTGGGAGTCGTGCAGCCAGGAGGCCTTCTGGGAGAAGGTGAGCTTTCTCGGGATAGAAGCAGGGAGCTGGGGGCTGAAAGTGGCAGGCACATGGTTGGGTTTTGAAGATGTGGGGATGGGAGATGGAGAATTGGGGGTAGGATGGCTGCTGCTAACAGATTTTCTTAAGGAGTGTGGAGGGGAAGCAAGGCCCAGGAGATGATGAGAAGGCCACCTGGTCTGCTTTGAAAGGGCCACCTTCCAAGGGAGGCCACTAGGTATTTACACATACTCATCAGCATGTTGCTAATGCTGTAGGGGCTGCCTCTGCATATGTTCTGAGAAGCGAGGTGTTTGACCTCTTCCACTCCAGGGTGTGTGTGTGTGTGAGTATGTGTCCCGTGTGTGTTTCTAATTCTAAGTGTCAGAGGCTGGTGTTTCGTCTATTCAGTAAGTATGTGTCCAACACCTACCCTGTGTCAGGGCCTGGGTCTGGCACTGTGCTAGGCACAGGAAATACAAAGGTAAGCAAATGACACGGCCTTCCCCTCCCAGAGCTTACAGCTTACAGTCTCGTAGGTCTAATAGATCTAATGGGTCAGATGTGTGATAAAAAGCCAGTTATAAACTGCGGCATGTGTTCCGAAAGAACTGGTAGAGGGCCAGGAGAGCTGGAGCTCAGAGACCTAGGGCAAGAGTGATGTGAGCTGAGCTTGGATAGGTAGACTTGAGAAGCCATTGAAGAATTTTGATCTCTGACCTCAGGGCTGTTGGGGTTTATTTAACCTTGAAGAGTGACGGGATCCAGTTTGCATTTTTAGAAATTCATTCTGGTGCAGGGCAGAAAAGGAACGGAGGAGAGTGGAAATGAGAAGCAGGAGTCCAGCTGCCGGAAGCCTGGTCCAATAAACCCAAGGTGTTCTTTCTGATAGTGGGGGGTCCTGGGCTCCAGGGGACCTTCTGGGCCACAATGCTCCATCTTCCTAGGAGGGAGAAGGAGGCTGTGAACATGGCAAATTGGCCCAGTACAGAGCCCTTCAGCATTGTATGTGCCTCCACTGGCCCCCAGGGAGCTGGTAGGTTGTTCCCTTAGGCCTGGGGATGGCCGGAAGACTATAGTAGGCATGCCTATCTGCTCTGCACTGCCCCATACTCGAATCCCTCTCATTGCAGTAAGATGGAAATTTCACGACTCCAAGCAACTAAAATTGGTCAAATAGTTTTCACCCATCCTCTATCCTCTGTTTTTTTATCCTTTATCCTTTATCAGATGGAATGCCCAATAATATTTAACTATGCCTGGCATGTTCAGCCATCTACCTGAAGGTGAGACTCCTCAATGGTATGAAAGATCCTGGGTCAGACACTGGTGTTGCTCCTTAAAATTGGCAATAGGTAACAAAGGGGGTGACACGGGAGTGCCCAGCCCACAGCGCAGCCCCTTTATGGAATTTTCTGGCTACCTGCCACAGGCCAGTGATAGAGTGTTCTGACCTTACCCAGTGATCTTTCCCAGTGCCCAGGTTTTATCCAGTGGCAAAATGTTCACACGACTTCTCTTTTTAACGTAACCTTATTACACCTTCTGATAGACTTTTTCTTTGGGGGATAAAGGAACCAGTTTGGGCCTTTGTTATTAGGGGACTGTCCATATCAGAAGAGCTCTGGGCAGGATTCATGTATCTTCATTCTTCCATAGTGTCTTATGGGAAGGGCCCAATGACTTTGGGTAGTGAAATGATCACAATTTATTATTGCTCCTCGTCCCCAGAAGAGGAAAATGCATTATTCTATGGCAGGTGCCAAGAGGCTCAGACCCCATATGGGCCTCCCTCTAGGGGTCCTATTATTCCCCATGGCATGGGTGTGGTGGGATGATCTCTGAGATCCTGGCCAACTTGAGTCTTCTAGAGTCCTGTGACTTGCCGAGTGGGTTCCACAGGCAAGGCCTGTAAAGGCCTCGTGGACTCGTAAAGCAGGGTGATTTCATGTGACACAGAATTTGAATTAATTTGCAGGCTGCTGCTGTCTCTATATCTTGGTGTGGGAAATGTCTCTGCTCCAGCTGGACAAGCCGCTGAAGACAACCTCCATGGGACCATGTCCTCTCTCATCCCCTCTGAGGTCCAGGTAGATGGGTTGGAGGGCATGGTTCTACTCAAAGACACACACACACACACAGTCACCAATAGAGCTGGACTCTCCAGAAATGTTATAGGCCACCTGCTGCCCTGTGGAGATGGCTTCAGGCGTTTAGACCCATTTCTAAGTGTAGGGCTAAGGCCCAGGACCCGTCCTTACCCAGGAAGTCGGAAGTGAGAGAGGGGGATGGGAGCAGACGCTCTCCTTTCCTGCGCTTCCCACCAGCTTCCCTGGACACCGTCAGGGCGGCCCTTCCATCTGCCGCTCCCAAACCACTCCTCCCATCCCCCCACCCGTTGCCCAGCTGCCTGCCCTGCTGGTATGCCTCCCCATCAACCTCAGTTCCTGTCTTTCTCACCCACCTGCAGGGAGGGAATGAGGCCTGTGGAGCTGAAGATCTTAGAGACCCCACGGGCGATTTCATGCTTGCAAAGCCAGCTTTCATCATCAGAGAGGAGTCCCCGATGACCTGAAAGTCACAGAAATGAGTCTGGACCCCCAAGGAGCAGAGGGCAGGAGGAGTCTGCTTTCCTTTCCAGGAGGGGTTAGGTCACCGTGGATGTCAGCCTACTAGGGCAGTGTAGAACCTTCCAGAAGATCAGAGCTGGACAGAACCTTTGAGAGCATTTAACATCCATAACACAATGACAACAGTACTTTTACAGAGCTCTTGTTATGTTTCAAACATTCTCCTGGGTCTTTAAATACGTTAACTCTTACATCTGCATTCTTAACAACTGGTAGTCTGTGGATCTACTCAGCTTCTCTCCTTTCCAGAGATGGGCTCCTCTCCAGGCCTCAGGTCCCATCTCTGCAACAGAGGGAGGCAGAGAGATTCCCAGGTCATTAATGGAGACGAACCTGACCTGCCAAAAGGCGGTAACTGCGGGAGAACCCACAACTACTGTCATTCCAAAAAGTTGCTCCCTTGAGGAAGTAAATGAACCAGTCCCGCTTGAGGAGGTGACCCTGCCTTGCTTGAAGTGCCCTCCAGGAAGCACCCTGCCATCGCCCAGGATGGGCTCTGCCCAGGGCAGGGGCCTGGACTTGGGGGGCGGCAGGAGGAAGATCTGTGTGGTTCAGTAAGAGCTTGGTGTCACCCCTTCACCAGCCCCCACCCCCCCCCAGCTCTCAGCAGGTCGCCCTAGCTCAGAGGTGGCAAGCCGACTGGGGAGAAGACACCCTCCTACTGATGAAGTTCTAGAACATTGGCGAGGTTTGGTGCAGTGAGGTCTGGAGCGGATGACCAAGAAAGAATTCTTGAGACATCTTTGGTGCAAAATGGTGGTTTATCAAAGCACCGGGACAGGACCCATGGGCAGGAAGAGCTGCTGCCCGGGGTTTGTGAGGGATGGCAGGTTCTGTTCCATGGGGTTGGGGGAAGGTAAGGGAAAGGGAGGTTTCAATAGAACTTTCACATGCTAAAGAGGATCTAGGAGGTACAGGATACCAGAGGTCTGGAGGACTTGCTGGGGTTAAGGTTGTCTTTCCCTTTTAGCCAACCATTAACATTAAGATAGTTGGGACATTCTTAAAGAATGTCACATTTGTCCCACCTAGGAGTGGGAGTGAGGAGGAGATTGCGAGGTGTCAGCCTTTTGCTTTGTCCCCAGCCAGCCTTCTGCTCCCTCGTCTCTACCATCTTTCCCAAGAGCTCTCCCGGCATCCACACCACGTGCCTCTGACAGTCATGGGCCTCACAGCAAGCAGCTTTCTACGGGCAGAAGGGGGACGGGGAGGACTGGAGACCCCACCTGGGCCATGCCCCTGGAATCCCCACCCTGCTCTGTCAGATTGCTGCCCAGAGCAACTCTGAGAACACAGAGCTGGACTCCCTCTTCTCAGGTGGAGAAACTGAGTCCAGGAGGCAGTGAGGAGCTGGGGAAGCAGCAGCCGCGTGGAGGAGCCACCTTGAGCTGGGACGTGAGGCTGGCTAGGGTGGGCGAGTTGGGAGCCCCGAGTTCTAGAACTGCCCCTGGAAGCCCCACAGGACAGCCTGACTCAGACTCTTGTACTAGAAGCAGACGCTTTCAGGGCTGGGCCTGGCAGAAACTCCATGGAGAGCAAGGAGCCTGTTTGCCCCAAATCTGAGCTCCTCATGGCATCCAAGGCCTTTCTACCAACCAACGTCCTTCCCTCCTGACCTGCCAGCTTGTTCTCTCCCACTCAGACTCGCTGGCACTTGTCCTCCAGTTCATTCTTCCCCCGCCCCCCACCAGCCACGCCATCTAGAATGGTGACTTTCTTGCCTTCCTGTGATACCCATATTGAGTGACATGTCCGTGTGACCACATTAATCACCTCAGCTTTCGTACCTCAGGCCTGTTCTGGGGACACAAATTCTGTGTCCCTCCAAGTCCTTGGAAATTCCCAAAGGCCAGAGTGTGTCTCTGCTCTCAGGACACACTCTCAGTAGCCCCCAGACAGGGCTCTGCTCCCAGGGCAGCTTAAGGGCAGGGCGGTTTCTCCTGAACCCATAGCCTCAGGGCGTGGGAGATGGTCAAAAGCTCTCTTTGCTGTCTCTGTCCCACCCTGCAAGCAACCATTCCCTTTAGAAGAAAGCCCTGGCTCAACAGGGAGTTAGCATATTTTTCAAAGAGCCTTTGGGCAGGTCAAATTCCGTGACAGGGAAGGAAAGAGCCCTTCACCACAAGGCTCACCCATCCTGCAGGCTTCATACCCAGGGAGAGAGTAAAGTGCTTTTTGTGCCTTGCCATGGGGGTTGGTCTTTATTTTGGCGTGCATGAGGAGCCAGGAGAGGTTTTTAGGCAGAGAAATAATGTATTTGTGTTTTAGAAAGAGCTCTTGGATGTTGTGTATTGGTTAGATTGGAATGGAAAAAATTCTGAAGCCAGGACCTATCTCCCCCATTAGACTGGCATTCCCCCAAAACAATCCCACACCAGACTAGGGGCTTCTGGGGGCAGGGACAGAGACTCCCAATCCCTGCGCCTAAGCCTGGACACATACCCAGGGAAAGCTTCGACTTGTGGACTGGTTTGCCTAAGATGGAAATTGAGGTCCAGATGGGGTATAACTTGACCCTGGAACCTCCACTCCCACTGGCCAGCTGAGACCGGTACCATGGGGATAAGACCCTATGATGCAATCCCCCTGCCCCAGGTTCCAAGGGCAGTATGGCGCCTGCCCTGAGATCAGCTGTCCTCACTCTGGCATCAGCTTCCCAAGTTCCCAGCAGCCTGGACACATACAGATCGTGGCAAAGTTCAGGATGAAACCCCATCCCTGACCAGTGTCTTGGCCCTGGGGCCGCATGCCAAAGCAGAACACCATGGACAGGGGCCGGGCGGAGGGCTGGGCAGGGAGCTAGCCCGGGGCCTGCTGGACATTTCAAGTCCTTGCAAGATGCAGCCATGGGGAGGAAAGGTGCCCGTCAGTCTCCTGCTCAAGAAGCCCCCAGGACAGGACCCTCCCCTGAGGACTGGAGGGGAGACCATTCCTGCCCTCATGGGGTTCATTTTCTGATGGGGTGGTAGCCCCCGCCTTCCCCACATGGTGGCAGAGCCACAGGCCCAGCTCAGAGACTCTCATCTGATCGGAGAGACATAGTCTCTACTGTTAGATCACCAATAAATGGTGTTTGTCATTGTTGCGGTTGGTTCTGACAGCAGCTCTCCGTAGCAGAGATGAAAACTGGCATGTACGAAGCATCCGCAGAGGGCGACTGAGCTAGGCACTTATTACACCATTGAATCATTTCTTTGACTTTGTTTCCACTGTGGATCACAGTGATATAAGCTGTCGTCTCTGTCCAGTTGACTCCTTGTCACTGGTTCGAACTTCTCTGATTATCAGTGCCCAGAAGCTAGCGTTTACTGATACTAAATTGATCCAATCTACATATTTGTTTATTGGCTCTCTCTTCAATTTGAGATAGAAACCCCATGAGAGAGATTGTTTTGTTTACTGAGTCGAGAACAGTGCTTGGCATTTGTTTGTTGAATGAATGCCCCCCCAGTGCTGCCAGAGAACGCATGGATCATTTACCTGATTCTAACTGGGGAGTGACAAGCAACTTCCCACCACCATTTGATTTTAAGTGGGCGTGTTTGGAGACTCCTATGTAACGGAGATGATTAAAAGAGAGGGAGAAGATGCCTGTCATTGTTCTATGTAATAACACTGCACGGTGGAGAAGGGAGAGGTTCCAAACAAAAGCGGGAACGGTGAGATTCAAAACAGGAATGGAACTCACTAGGCATGATACCACCAACAGAGGAGCAGGCTGTTAGAAATGTGGTAGGTCATAGCCTCAAAGTTAGATGCTGATGGCCGAGTGTCAGGATGTGGGATTAATGGAGTAACTTGTCCTGGTCCCAACCCTTACCACATCATTACCGAACTCTTACAGTTGCCAAAGCCAAACTCCTGTGCAGCTCCAGATAGAGATGAAGAATTGGTTAATGTTTGAAGACACAGAAGAGCCACATTCAGTAGTCGAAACTAACTTCTCTTTATCGATTTTGGTTCAAAAAGAACAATCAGGGGGACGCCTGGGTGGTTCAGTGGGTTAAAGCCTCTGCCTTCGGCTCAGGTCATGATCCCAGGGTCCTGGGATCGAGCCCCACGTTGGGCTCTCTGCTCTGCGGGGAGCCTGCTTCCTCCCCTCTCTCTCTCTCTGCCTGCCTCTCTGCCTACTTGTGATTTATCTCTCTCTGTCAAATAAATAAAATCTTAAAAAAAAAAAAAAAAGAACAATCAGGGACTCAGCTACCCAACCAGAATTTGAGATGTAAATTGTAAAAATTCCATCAAATTATTAAATATTCTCAAAGAGTAGAACAGCAGATAACCATTGAGTACAGAAGGATGTCAGTCACTTTATATAAAGGCAGGACGAGAATTCTTAGCTTACAAGAATTTGTCCTTACAAGGCATTTGTTCCCACACAGGGTGGAAAAGCCAGCCTTGTGAGTGAGATCTTATTGTTTTAAATAAACAGCAATTTTTTTACTTCCTCCAAATGTTTTCCCCACAATTGATCCCCCCTCATTTAATTTCCCAAACATGGCTCCGATACACGTTTGATTTCCTTTCCAAAGATGAAATTCAACATTCCAGGAGCTGTGAGCTGCTGTCAGAGTCCAGTGACTGACGGAGTAATCAGATGGACGCGAAGACCTTCACCAGGCTAGTGACCAGGCCTTGACTTAGTGAGCCTGGACTCTTCCACCAATGGGCACCTTTAATCCCACAACTGTCTTATCCCCATTTTACCTGGAGGAGACCTGAAACATTGAGAAGGGAGTGAGCTGAGGTCACAGAGCAATAGTTAAGTGACGCAGTGGCAGAGCTGGGAAGGCAGCCAGGCAGGCAAGCCTATTTGCCCCTCAAAACTTGGGCTGCACCATTTCTAAAACAAGGGAGAGATCTACTAGATCTGACTGCAACCCTGTCCAGTTTGCTCTGTGGAGCTTCCATGGTGAACCTGAAAAGACAAAAAGGAAAGAGAGCAGGAGGGAGGAAGAGAGGGAGACAGAGAAGAGAGAAAAAGAGAAAGAGAAAAGGGAACTCCACCAGAGAAATTCTGTTGTATCAGTCACAAGGGAAGGTGACAGACCCTTTTGGTTTTTTTCTCAGTGTCACACTTTGGTCCTGTTCCTTCTAAAAGCTCAGGCTGCCTGGAGAGACTTCAGGACACAGAGTGTATGCCTCCCCATCCTGTCTCCACTTTCCTTTTCCTGAAGCTCTCATGCCTCCCACCCTCCCTGCAGTTAATTCTGGAAAATGCCCCGGGGAAGTCCCTGGTCTCTACTGTAGACCATATCTCAGGGGCCACCTGTCAGCCTAGGTTGTTAGATGCTTGCTCCTGGGAGATTGACAGGAGCCGGCTGGATCTCATTAATGCCTAAAGCGGAAGAGGGATTTATTGCCTGGTGACTGACTTGTGCCCCTGGAGGAACTCAATCAGGAACCACTTGACAGAGCACTAGCATCGTGGCTCCATGGACCCAAGAACCTGAAGACCTGAGGTCCCTTCTGGGTCCAGTCTTGTGTCCATCCTGGAGATAGCAATGCTGGTGTTCATCTCTGTGCCGGAGAAAGCTCTCTGGGACCCTCTGGTCTGTTTCCTCTCTTTGCACGGTTGCAATCTGACCCACAGGTGGGGAAGACGGTGCCCTGAGCCTCTTGGTTGTCCCCAGGGCTACCTTGTCTGATAGGATTTCCCCTGTTCTTCCACAGCAGTTTCACTGTCCGTACAGTGAAGGGGTTCACTGGTTTCTCCTGAACCTGGCCCTGAGGACCTCTCCAAAGGAAGTCTCTGGAGGAGAAGATAGGATCTCAGACTTCGTGGGTGCTGCCCTCAGCTTTATTTACAATAATTACGGGGGTGAAAAATTATCCCTATGTTGTGGGTAGCATGAGAATTTAAAGGAAGAAAACTTTTCATTTCCTGGCTGACTTTCTGAGATAAATTGAATGATTTTTAGGCTTAAAGGACCAAGAGCATAGCTCAGTAGAACTAAAAGTTGAGGGGAATTTGGTATGGTGGAAGTGACTTGAATTGGCAACAGTATTATTCCCGGTCTACACTGACGGACACTTACGACCTCCCGTGAGAAGTGCTAGGTGGGTCTATCCTGGATTTGCCATTATGTGGATAATTACAGATTCAATTTGCAGTAATAGTCACATTTCTTAGTCACATAACTCCAGCCTCGTCTTAAATTTATTGCATGTCTGTTTCCTCATTTACAAAAAGGGGATGATAACGTTGTTAATGGAGGGGACATGGACTCTTGAATTCAACAGATGCAGATTTAAATATCCCTTCTGCTGTCTGGAGGCTGTTGGCCTGGAGTGGCTTGAGCAGAGGGAGAGTGGGAGATTTTATCAAAGAGGCAAGGGGTCATCAATCACACAGGGCCATCAGCCATGACAGTGACTTGCCTTTTACCCTCAGATGGGCGGCTGCTGTGGTGTTCTCAGCAGAGGCTTCACAAGATCTGGCTCACGTGGGAAGAGGACCGCTCTAGCTGCTGGGTTGGAAACAGACTGCAGGGAGATAAGAGTGGAAGGAGGAAGACCAGACAAGCGGCCCCCACCATGACCCAGGGAGAAGAAGATGCCTTGGAGCCTCTTGGAGCCATGGGGCTGTGGGCAGTGGTCAGATTCTGGATGACTCTGCAGGGGGCCACGGTAGGATCTCCTGACTTGTCCTGGTTTATCATTATATATTCGAACAGTTATTTCTAAGTATTGTTGCACTAGACTGAAATCTCTATGGGCACGAATCGTATGTGTATTTTCTTTATTGATGAATTTCCCAGGTTGAGCCCATTTTGGCAACATCTGAGGGAGGAATGGAGGATCTGGGGCCTCTCCTTGATGGCGTTTGCCTATGGTACCCCCAAGCAGATGACCTGTTGCCCACCATTCCTACTCCTGCCAGCAGTCCTCTGAGGCCAGGGAGGGGTTGCAGGCATCAGCCGAAGGGACTGGAGCTGATGGAGCCCATGGGAAGGGATGGGAGAAGGATGCCTGAAGAATCACAAGGCCGAAGAGGAGTGGGCGATGGGAGAATGAGTCAGGAGGAAGGAGGAGAGAGACGGACCTTTTCCAGAGAGTCGCTTGTCTGGGCCCACGCTCCTCTAAGATCAGCCCACCAGCAACATGGGGTTGGGGGCAAGGTGCGGATGGACTTCACAGCAGGAATCCCGCAAGCCATGGGGCTGGGAGCTGTGCTCCTCCCCCAGTGCCAAGGTCAAAGGTCTGCCCCTTCTGTAGCCCGGTGGCTCTTGGGTGGGTGGCTGGAGATGTGGCAGGGGCCTAGGTGAGGGAGATGGGAGGTACCAGCGGAATTGCAAAGAGGACAAGGGAGAGAGCCGTGGTGGGAATCTGAAGAAGGCAGGAAAGGGGTTTGCAGGTCAGGGACCTGGAGGTCCAGCACTGCCCCTCTCCTGGCTGACTTTCCATGCTGTCTTATTTTTAAATTAGTGATCCTTCCACCTGGTGCCAGGGTCATCACTTCTGGTTGCTACCCTCCATGGCCATTCCCACAAGCTCACAAGCTCGCTCTCCCCCCATTCTTCCCACCCAGCTCACCTGTAGCACGCATGTGCACCTGACTTGCTTCTTTCCCTGCCCCACAGAAGAATCCATACATTGGATTGTCCAACATGCATGAGTGCCCGTGCGCGTGCACACACACACACGCACACACACACACACGCACGCACACACACACACACACCACACCACACACATCCTGGGCTCCAGGTCAGCGGGCACCAGGCAAGTTAATCTCATGATCCTAAGTCCTTCCCTGAGATGTGAAGTCTTTCTGGATCATTCTTCTAGCTCTGATCTAGAGAGGGAAAACTTTTGTGGTTCTTTAATTTTATCCTAGCCCCTATACATACTCCAAGTCCTTTTACTGGTCCTCCCCATCAAAGGCCCCCTCTGCTGCCTCTGAGCCTTGTGTGGAGGTCACTTGATCTGTCCTGACTCTGGATCTCTTTCTTTCTTTCAAGCATTGTTCAAAGCTGGTTGAAAGCCCTTCTCTGCCAGAAACTTTCCCTGCTTAATTCCTCTTGACTCTTTCCCTCCTGCCCTCCCCTGTCATCTGCTGCCATCCTAGCATCCCACAAACGCAAGCAAGTTTGCCAAGGACTGGGCCCGTGTGTCTTTCTGGTGCCCCCTTCTCTCCCTCTAGATTGTGTATTTACACACAACCTCTGTGAACTCCCCGAGGAGAGGACAACGTCTCCTTTTCCCTCTGATTATCCCCATACCACCCCATCCTGGGCTCTGCCCAGGAATTACTCAGCCTTGGGTGTTCTGCCAAGAGACGGGAGCCTTAAAGCGGAGACCTGAGCAGGCTCAGCATATCGCATGTTCACAAGTGACTGCCCGAGGCATGGGGAGGCTGGGGTATGGGGGCGGGAGGGTAAGAGGCTGACTCGTTCAGGATTGTGGGTGCTGGGGTTAAGTCCCCACCCAGCAAGGCCAGTCTCTGTACTTGAAAGAGATCTTTCCTATTGAACGACCTAGAGGTTGCCCTTGACAAGTTGGAGAAAATTTAGCACCTCTCAGCTCTAGCATTTAATGAGCTGCCCAGGCTGTTAATTGCTTTGTCAGTTTTCCTGCCAGAGACATGCTCCCTGGTGAGGAGAGAAGGTGAGAAGAACCTAGAACAACCTGGAACAGGGAGGGCAGGTGTCCTAAGGCAGGGGGTTGGGGAGTCAAAGGGAATCTGGGCAAATCAAGTCTCAAGAGCCCCCCCTCCCCCCAGAGGTGTGAGAGCAGAGGCGAAAAGACCAAGAGTAGAAAGAGAATAATACATTTGCTTGCAATCTATTTTTAATAACACACAAACACGACTTGCTTGTAACCAAGGCCCAGCTAAGCCAGGCAGGCTCATTCCAGTTGCCCCCCAAGAATACCTCAGAAGTTATCCCTTCGAAGGCACAAAATTCTGAAATCAAGAGAGGTAGCAAGTCCCCAGTCACAGGCCTGGCACGGCGCAAGGGCTGCGGCTCTGGCCGTTTACAGCTAGCTCTAAAGCAAAGGGGGAAAGAGCAGAACGGGTTTTCTAAAGAGTTGGGGAGAGCTGGGCATGGACATGAGAAAACCATTAGGATGGAAACAAAGCTCTCCTCCTCCCTCCCCAGTGTTCGCGTCTGCCTCTCTCACCGCAGGGACCTGCGCTGGTCTGTCCAGCTGGGCAAGGGATGGGGGTGGGAGGTGGGGGCTGCTGTTTGGTTTCAGATTCTCTCTGGCTTTCTGACCTGATCTTCCCCCACCTGGGTCCTGGTTTCCCTGGCTTTACAACACCCATTTCTGTCTCTTCCCTCCATCTGGAGGGAATGGGGAAGGTTGGTATGGTGATATCTGGGAAGTTCTTCTCGTTCTTTGGGAGCTAGTTGCTGGGCCCAAGGGGTATTATCAGAACCTTAGACTGTAGATTTGGCCTGTGTTCCCCTAGCTGGCAGGTAGGAGGGGGTTTGCCGTTAATTTTCAGTTTTGTGAAAATCCCAGTCCCCATTACAGTTGGAGTGCTTAGTTGCTGGGCCCAAGGGGTATTATCAGAACCTTAGACTGCAAATTTGGCCTGCGTTCCCCTAGCTGGCAGGTAGGAGGGCGTTTGCCATTAATTTTCAGTTTTGTGAAAATCCCAGTCCCCATTCCAGTTGGAGTGTTCTGAAGAAAATGTGAGCTCAGAAACTCCCCTTTCCAAAGAAAGCCCCTCAACTGCTCTAGAGGTAAACATTCATTCTCTCAAGGGTTCCTACCCTCAATTACCCCTCCCTCCCACAAACGTGGCACCCTCCTATTTATAAAAAGTCATAGAAAAATAATAGGGTACATTATTTTAGCGCATTATTTTATATTTAGCACATTTATTTTATATTTATTTTAGTACATTATTATAGCATAGAGGAAGACAGGAAGTCCCCCTTCCAGAGACCAGGGAAATAGTCTTCCTGTCACTTCCCTCCCCAGACGAAGGCTCACTAAGACAAGATGTCTGCCTCTGTTCAAACAACCCTTGGAATTTATGATGCACAAATGTTCAGACTTAATTAACAGAAACAGAATCTCAGGGGGAAAGACCGTTTCTATGACCACAGGAAAGGACCTCAGCTCCCTCAAACTTCTCAGGAAGTTTATAGAGAATGTGATGGGCACAGGTATTCCCACAATAGTTAAGGGAAAGCCTGGCCCAGTGACATGGGAGATAGTATTCCTTTGATAAATATTTAATTGACCAGCTACTGTATGAATATTAACTGGGCAGCAGGTCTCACGCCTGGTGCTGGGGGCCCTCTAACAGAGAATTCAGGCAAGCCAGTGGTCATGATGAAACACAATAAAGGCTGTCCTAGGGGACTGTTGGTGTTTAACAGGAGCACAGGTGGTGAACCCAACCCAGAGCTGGGGAACAGGAACAATCGAAGGAGGCTTCCTGGAGAAGGTGACAGGATGAGCAGGCTAAGTGAAGAAGATGGAGGAAGAGTGTTCTGGGTAGAGAGAACAGCACATGTAGAGGTGCAGAGTGGAAAAGAGAGAGGTGCCCGAGAGGCAGTGAAATAATTTTTGACATCTGAGATGATTCCTCAAGGCCCATCCCCATCAAGGACATCTCAAAGGCCATTGAGCACCAAGTCCCAGACAGGAAGCACTTTACCAGCCATACACAGCTGTATGGGTTTGGGTTTTCTCCTAAGTGCATCAGCCTTGGGCCTCTGTAGCTCCAGCTGAAGAAGACAGAGGTGATAGTCAATGAGTAGGCTTGTGGGAACCCCTCTCTTAGGAAAACACTGTCTGCGCAGGGCATAAGGACTGAATACATTGGTTAGAAGGCCAAGCACGGGTGGGAGGGCTCTTCCCCCTTAAGACGGGATCCCAGCACCTCATTCCAGGCCGCTGCCGAGATAGCAGTCCTGACCCTTGGTCAGTGCTCTCCCTTGGCCTCTGTCTACACATGGCCTCTGGTGGGGTGGGTGGGTTAGGTGTTCCTGCTCATGCACGTCAACGGTGCTCCCCAGCCAGTGGGAGGTATGACACAGAAGCTGCCCACTGCTGCCTTCTCTCGGGGATCAGCAAACCCTAGCCCATAGCCCGTTTTTGTAAATAAAGTTTTATTGGTAAGAGCCACAGCTATTCATTTACTTATCCCCTCGAGGTGCTTTTGTGTTAAGACAGCGAAATTGAGAAGCTGCAACAGAATTTGTAGGGTCTGCATAAAAGGTATTCACCACCTGGCCCTTTGTGTATCCCTGGGCTAGAAGAACTGAATACTTTAAATCTTTGTGTGTGCCCCCAACAAATTCCTGGAAGCTTGCCCCCAGAAATTCCATCTCACCAAATGCCTTGGCCTCACAACTTTGTCAGTGCTGGGACATGTTGACAAAGAACATGAAGCATTTCCTCCCACAGAGATTTGGTTATCTCCGTGGGAGGTTTGGGATACTGTCAGGTGGACATAGGACATAGGACATAGGCTGCCGAGAAGCAGGACGTGCCCTTCTGAACCTTCCAGCCTCCTCTGGGAGCTGAGACCGGAGGACAGAGGGATGGCTTTGAGGGTCTAACAAAAAATGACAAAAATAGCAGCTGTGAGAGAAGGGGGGGATGGCAACCAGAAGGGCTGGGTCACAGGGAGGCCAGAGCGACCCGAGGAGCAGGAAGAGGGCTCCAGGCTCAGCCCTTGTGACTGCTGACAGAGAGAGAGCTGTCAAGTGATGCTGTTCTCTGGTGGCTGCCTCATCGGCACCCCTAATCCTGCAGGGGTTTGCACGCTGCTCCCCTGGTCCCACGGCGACAGCTGAACTCAATCAGGAGACCCAGACCAGCCTGCTGGACTGGCCAGAAAGAAAAGCAAGTGAAGACCAAGAGGGGGGAGTTCTCCAGGGAGAGTTGGAGGCCTGTTTGTGTGAAAGGACCTCCAGAGGTCATCTCGCTCTTCCCCTTCTCCAGGGAGGGCTGCACACACGGGGCTGGAGGGGGAGTCTTGCGAGGGCATGACATCTGGGTCTGACAAGCACACCTGCAAGGTTCTTCCTAGGTCCCTCCTTTCTAGGTGGTTAAGAGCATAGACTCTGGAGCCTGATGGCCTGGGTGTGAAACCCAGCTCCGTCACTTCCTTGCTCTGTGACGTTGGTCAAATAATTTAACCTCTCTGCACCTCTGCTTCCACACTTGCAAAATGGGGATAAAACCATATCTGCTTCACAGGGTTGTTGGGAGTTCTAAGTGAGGTCATATTTGAATAATGTGTAATGCAAGGGTCAGTTCCACATACATGGTAGCCATTAGACTCAATCAAGTTTTTAAATCCTTCCCCTCACTTACATTCACTTGGTCTTATTCTAGGCTCAAGCTTTAAAATAAGTAATTGACAAAAGACAACAGATACTTCCTCTGATTTAGACCTCGAGAGGCCTAACATACTGTTAGGGTCCTGATGATTCAGTGTTTGGCACCAGGGCACAATCTGAAACTGGGATAGAACATTCTGGAATGTGACAGCTGGCTTTTCTATCTCCTCAGCACTGAGCACCAAGAACTCTGTTAGGAGGTCTGCCTAGAATAGTGTAGTTCACCAGAATTCTGGTCTTGACCCTGAGTAAATCCAAGAGGGTCTAGAGTCTCCAGGTAGGGATGGTAGGGATGTCCGAGACTCCCAGCAGTGTGGGCCCCACCAGAGGCCACAGAAAAAGAAGCAAGCTCTGAGACCTGAAGCTCACATCTTGAACGCACTAATTGGGCTAATGCCCCATCCCACTGCTTCCTTGCAAGGAAAACTGTCCCCAAGCTACGACCCAGCAGTTTCTACCGCCCTGGAGACTAAGCAGCAGGCTTCTGCTAACCCAGATGGCAGTGGACACCACTTAAACTTCTCCCTCTGTCCTGCTGTTTTGGGGCAAGGCCTCCCAAACACCAGACTTTTTCAAAGTACTCACGAAGTACCTAATGTGTGCCAGACACCAGGTCAGAGATTTGACTTGTGTTGGGCATTTGGGAAACTCAGCTGGAAAGAGCGAGTCACCGAAGCTATGTGCCAGGGTCGCCAGGGTGGGAGCCCTTAGTCCACTGCCTCCTTCCTGGGACAGATTTCTGGGCCTCAGGGGTACGTGAAGGAGGCCCTGCCTGTGTCCTCCCGCCGCCTGCCCCGCCCGGGCATGGTGAGCCGTCCCTATCCCCGGCGGAGCCAGCTGCACTTGGCTGTGATTAATGGCGTCTATTAACAGCAAGTTGTAAACTGAGCGAATGCCTGTGAACATCTCACCCCGGCTGAATCCCACACCAGGGAATGCTCTTTAACCCCTGGCACCTCCTGCCTCTTGCAGGTTGAGAGAGAGGATCCGAAAAACGGCTCCACGGGGGCTGCTTAAGATGCTTTGGAATCACGAAACTACGCCATGATCCCTTTGGGGAAAAGGCCCACATCCTAAAACCTGAAGATAGGGGGAGGCAAGACTGAGGTCTGGGTCACAGAAGCTAGTTTTAAGAAGCTGCAAAGAAATTCCAGAACCGACTCTGGTCAATTGCCAGCTGCCCTTGGGCAAGTCACTTCCCCTTGTCTGTACCTCAGTTTCTTTATCTGTTACGTGAGGAGTTTCCTGCTCTCATCAGCGGACTCAGAAGCATCTCTGATTACAGGAATCTTTACAGAAATCACAAGGCAGGTTTCCTTTGGTTCCTTCATTCCTTGAGAGAATCCCTACAAATGAAGCAGCCTTTCCCACACTGTCACCCTCCAAGCCATCTCCTGGCCTCATTTGGCCAAGCTATTAGGCTAATTTCCTTCAAGTCAATTAGAGACCCTTCCCCCCAAATTCGCGTTCTGTGGTGACCAAACACACATGCCAGAGAGAGGGCTGTGAGATTCATAGACTTCTGTCATGTTTTAACTTTCAAACACTTTGTTTGGATCCTCTCTTTTGTTCTTAAAAGGCGGTAAGATGCATCAGCGTTAGTTTAACCCATTAAACAGGAGAGAAAACTGAGGTCCAGGGAGATGTTGTGAGTGAGCGGCAGTTTTGGGATCAGAGACGGGGCCCCTGGTCCCTCCCTGGAAAGCTCTGGCCCACAGGGCCCCTGCGAACATGAGCTGAAACCTCTGAAACCACTAGTCCTTCCAGCTGTGAGTGCAATTTGATGTACAGGTACTTAATCTTTCCTGTCTGAAGTGATTATGTGTAAAAACTGAGGATTAGTGTCTCCCGTGCTGCCATGCCTCCTGGGATCCACAGGACACAGCCCCCACCCCCCCACCCCCGCAACCTCTCCCGTCCTGGCGGAGAACTCAGAGCCCTGACCTCAGAGCTCAGTACATGCCGCTGGCGCCGGGCACACCACCCCCGCTGTGGTCCAGGCTCACTTTCTTTGACCTCAGCCTCGTGCTTCTACCTCGCCACCTGCTCCGGGCTGGAGCTGCTCTGCAGCCCTGGACGTCCCCCCGCGGGCACCCACACTCGAGAAAGGGTAGGGTCCGCTCCTCCTCCCACCGGATTGCTCCCCGAAAGCTTCCAGGCTCCCAACCTGTCTAGGAGAGATTGGAGTGAGCGACCAACCGGCCGGAGGGTGGCTGCACCAGAGATTTGTCACATTCTCCCCTGCCCCCGCCCCGGGGTTAATTACTTCGGGGAGGCAATCTGAGCTGTGCCTGTCTCGGCTACAACAAGCCTCGTCACCTGGTGGGCGGATCTCAATCTTTTCTCAGGTGACAGCTGCTGGCCCTGACCCAAATGTCCTCACTCTGGGGGTGTCACCTACTCCGGAGGGCTACAGACACCAGGGGCTGGCCAGACGGGGTGGGGTCCCTGGTGATTGGACTGACGGCCCGAGCGGGAGGTCCCTGGTGGGTGGGGCGAGCACGGGCCACCTCGTGAGGGGACCGAAGGACTCCCTCCCTGGCCAGCCCCACACCGTTGAGCCCCAGCGCATGGCCCTCCTCCCCCTGTGCGTTGACACGGGGCAAATATTTAACCTTTCCATTTTTGCACTGGCTTAATAAGTGTTGGTGTCTAGTACAGGGATTGACACATCGTAGGCATCTGATACCTGTTTGTTGATGCGCAAGCCCACATCGGCGTGTCTGTCTCCCTGGGAGTCGGGTTCGTAGGCTTCTAGCTTTTCACTACACAGTTAAAGCATGTGTCACATCTGCTCTTAGTAAAAAACGTACGCATCCAGATGGGTGCATGTTTCCCTTTTAAAGATAAAGCCGAGTATGTCGAAGATTGTTTTTCTCCTAACGTATCAAATACTCACTCTCTTGAGCTCTTGATGTACGATCCTGAGTAGGAGAGGAAGGGGCGATGTATACAGGGGACACCGTTGTTTGTCCCTTCTGATAATAGCTTCTGATGTCATCTTGGGAGATGACCTTGGGGTGACAACCCATGTGTCCTGAGTTTTCTTGCCAAGGGGCAGGTGTAAGACCTAATTAGAAGTCCATGGCACTCTCCCTCTCCTGGACTTGGAATACAAAGTAGTGGCTGAGAATGGGGCCAGCAGAGACTATGCGTTGCCATTTCACCCCCGTGGCGAAGCTCTGTGAGGATGCACTAGTTTTCTGCTCCTTTATGCTGCATTCTTCAGCTCCCTCTTACAGTCTATAGATTTTCCCCTTCTTTCCAACAAATTCCCTTTTTTCCTTAGGTTAGCCAATCAGTTAACGTTGTTAACAACCAAAGACCTCTAACTGCCAGGGTCACAGCTGATGATGGGGAGTGTGTATCATTCACCTGCTAGCGCTTGTGGGAAGCAGCTCACAAGGAAACGTGTTTGGTGTTGAAGAATCCTTAACCCATCCCCTGTTTTATAAAGACCTGGGGTTCCAGGAAATCCAAAGTCACATAGCCAGACTCATGGGATCTCAGAGCCAAAAGGGAACTTAGAGTCATATGTCAAACTTTTCATCAGATGCTTAAATTCCCTCTGAGGTAGCTTCTGCAAGTCGCTGACCAAAAGAAACGCGAACACTGACGGTGCTAGAACCGTCGTCTCCCCGGGCAATACATTCCTTCCTTAGCCAACCTTGGTAAACATCCTTCCTGCTGCCATACTAAGTTTTCTCTGTTAGTGCTGACCTTTTGGAGTCATGCACTGTGAATTCTATTCCTCTTCCACGTGACATTCCTTCAGATGGCCAAAGACAGCTGTCATACCTCTGCGGCTTCTCTTTCCCAGAACAATGTCCCATTTCCTACAGCTGTTCCTTGCATGGCAGAGTTTCGAGGCCTCCAGCATGCCAGCCACTGTGCTCTGAATGCCTCCTGTCTGTGCTCCTCGTAAGCGTATATCTCCGAAATGGAACAGAACACCCCAGAACTGGGCTTCCGGTAGAGAGCAGAGCAAAGATAAAATGCTCTGTTCTAATCAAAAGGATTTCGTAGGTCTGCTGCATATTCAGCCTGAGTCAAATGAGTTTGCCGGTCACTTTACACTGCATTAGTGTAAAGTGCTAACATATCTTTGGCTACATTATATATCTCTCCCATCCTGTATTTGTGTAAGCGGGGAAACATATCCAGCTTTCATTACAGTGTTACAAGACCGTTTAGACCCTGACTCACATCACCAAAATATTGCTTTTTCTTGGACCATCTTCCCCACTCCACCTCTACACAAACACACAGTTTTGTGGCCTCTACATTTTGCTAAGCATATGCTCGCTCTTTCTTCAAGTTCTTTACCCATATATGTCCTCTGTAAATTCCTCCCTCTTGGGCTATGTTTACCAGGACACTAAACCCCCCCCCCCTTGAGTCAGAAGATCCCTGCAAAACTCTTAAAAGTTTTGAGATTGTCTCTGTTTCCCCCTCCATCCACGACCACTGTGCCTCCTCAGATTCACACAAGATATTATGTAATAACACTGAGTGTTGGCAACAATGCAAGTCACCTAAACTCTCATCTGTTGATGGAGTGGACACTGGTATGTCCAGTTTGGAAAACAAAAGTATTCTATCACTCAGCAATTTCACTCCTAGGAACATACCCAAGAGAGATGAAGACATACAGCCACCGAAAGACATATACAATAAGAGCAGCTTTGTTCACAATAACCCCAAATTAGAAATAATTCGAATACCCAGCTGCTGTGATATAAATAATAAATATATAAATATATAATATAATATAATATAATATAAATAAGTATATAAATATATAATATAATATATAAATATATATATATAAATAACATAAATAAATTGTGATATATTCATCCAAGGGGATACTCTTTGGCAACGCAAAGGAATGAACTACCACTACATGCAACAATGTGGGTGGTTTTCACAGACACAGGGGTGAGCAAACAGCTAGGTAGAGATGAAGAGTAGATACTGTGTGATTTAATTACGTGATGTTCAAGGACAGTCAAAACCTGGTTAATATTGCTAGAACTCAGCATGCTGGTTACCTTGGGAGCCAGGGATGCATGCTGACCGGGGCGGGGGCACAGAGAGCTTTCTGAGGAGCGGAGAGTGGTTTATATGCATTATTTGTTGTATACCTAGGTAAAAATCCACGAAGCTGTTCAATAAAAATTTTATGCATTTTCTTGTAAGTGAAGTATAACTTCATATGGAAGTTTAAAAAAGAAACTGCATACCTAGCAAAGCAAAAAAAAAAAAAAAACACCTATTCTTCTAGGTATACTTTGAATCACCTTGCCTATACACTTTGGGAAACACTGATCTAGGTTTTTTTCAAAGATTTTATTTATTTTTGACAGACAGAAATCACAAGTAGGCAGAGAGGCAGGCAGAGAGAGAGGGGGAAGCAGGCTCCCTGCCAAGCAGAGAGCCCTATTCGGGGCTTGATCCCAGGACCCTGGGATCATGACCTGAGCCAAAGGCAAAGGCTTAACCCACTGAACCACCCAGGCACCCCAACACTGATCTAGTTTAACACTGTTGCCTTATAGTTGGGGTGACTGGAATTCAGAGGAAGGGACATGACCCTTTCAATCATACAGAGATTTAACAGAAGAGCTGGGGACAGGACCAGGACCCCTGACTCCCAGGCCTGAGTCTGACATAGTAAAAATTGATTGAGATGGTCCCTTTACATATTTTACTATAGATTTGTTTTACCCCCATTAAAAAAGTTAAAGAAAAAACCAAAATATTTGTCAGGATGAGGTTTTCTTTTCTCCCTTAATGAGTGCTTCTGTGAACTAATGTCTTCCTGTTGTATTAGACTGACTGATATGATTTTTCTACGTCAAATTTTTCTAAGTCAAACCCAGTCCTACAAATACATATATATAACTATTAATATAATTGGTAACATTCTTCCTACTTAATTTTCAGCAACTTATCTAGAGGCCAAATTTTAGCAATCTGTGGTTCTCTAAGCCCTCGACATGACTATCATAAGTATCTGTATTAAAAGAATCAAAAAGTGTGCATGCAGAATTTTGTTTAGACAAAATGGATTCCAGATGGTAGAATCTGATCTGTTAATACTCAGAACAAGTATCCAGGAGTCGCAGGAGCAGCCTTTCCCAAATTATGTTCCCTGTTACACTAGTCTTTAAAGATGCTTCTCAAAAAAACGAGTTTCTGGCTGAAACCATAGGGAAATCCTATACTTTTAAAAGAAATCCTATATTTTTAAAAGAGATTCATAACATGTATTACCGTATCGAAGCATCTAAAAAGTCCTGCAGTAAAATCCATCCAGATAATTTACTTACCTTTTAAAGATTTTATTTATTTCTTTGATAGAAAGAGAGAGCACAAGTAGGCAGAGCGGCAGACAGAGGCAGAGGGAGAAGCAGGCTCCCCTCTGAGCAAGGAACCTGACATGAGGCTCCATCCTGGGCTCCATCCCAGGCCTGTGAATCATGACCCAAGCTGAAGGCAGACGCTTAACCAACTGAGCTCCCCAGGCGCCCCCAACATAATTTACTTTAAACCAAGCCTTCTCAAACTAATTTACTCACAGAAACCACAGTTCCCTACATAGGGTAACATCCCATGAAATTATTCCTGGGAGTATGATCCTCAAAATGTATTCTGAAAAACACTACCACAGAGCGTTCTCAGAAAGACCACAGAATGTCAGATCTGGCAGACGTGTTAGGGTCTCTAGGCCAGCAGTTTTCAAAGTGCAGCCTGAGGACCGAGTGGGCCCCCAAGACTCAGGGCAATCACGAGGTCAAACGGTTTTCCTCATCACCTTTTCCACTCTCATTTTCTTCCAGGCATACGGGGCGGGGTGGTGGGGGGATGGTTTCCGGAGGCAGAGGCCATGTGCCGACACGTAATTCACAACTGTCTGAGTACAGAAGCAGATGTGAGAACCCAACTGTCGTCTATAAAACCAGACAATAAGGCGATCGAACAAAAAGTGAAAAACAATACCAATTTCTTTCTCTTTTCTTTTTGACAATACCACTCTTCTCACTGTTCTTTTGAAAAATACAGGCTTTTTTAATCAAAAGATGTTTATGCACCCCCATGAGTTTATTATTGTTATTTGAAAACAAATTGCTTTTAAAATGTCTCTTTTAATTTTAATACTGTAAATAATGATGGAGATGATAACATAAAGCGCTTCAGGGGTCCTCAACAACCTTAAATGTAAAGGGGACATGAAAATAGGGGGAAACTCCTGTTTCCCCTTCTCTGCTCACACTCACACATCAACGCTTCGGATGCCAGAAGTGTGGGCCTTGCTCACGCCCAACAATTCTGCGACAATTCTATTCGATGCTGATTCGGATGCCAGAAGTGTGGGCCTTGCTCACGCCCAACAATTCTGCGATAATTCTATTCGATGCTGACACTAATCAGTATTAGCGCAGACCCCACAGGCTGGGAACTCAGTCCCTTAAGACTGTCCCTTTTGTCCTGCTTCAGATGCCCGTTGCAAGTCGCCTGATGTCCCTTGTGTTTCCGGCCAGCCAACTGTAAATCGGGGTTCCCATGGCCCCCTCCTCAGGTTCAATAATTTGTTCCCAGAACTCAGGAAAGCACTTGCATTATTAGAGGACCAGTTTATTATAACAGGACACAAGTGAGGAACAGCCAGATAGAAGAGATGCAGGAGGCCAGGTGTGGAGACATGGGCAGAGTTTTCTGGTCGTTACAGGCACGCGTCCTTCACCAGTACCTCTATGGGTTCAGGAGCCCCGAAACTTTCTGAACCTTATACTTCGAGATTTTTATGGAGGCGTCATCGTGCCGGCATGACCAATTATTAACTCATTTTCCAGCCCCTCTTCCCTCTGCAGATGGTAGGGGATGAGGCCGAAAGTTCCAGGCTTCCGATCCTGGTTTGGCCTTCCTAGTGATCAGCCCCCACCCAGGAGTCCACCAAGAGTCCCTTCATTAGAACAAAAGATGCTCCTATCGGCCAGGAATCCCCAAGAGTTTAGTAATATATATGCCAGAGGTTGCTGACCTTCAGAAAACGAAAAGATTTGAAAAATTTTGTGCCAGAAACCATAGCAAAGACCAATATATATATATATATATATATATATATATATATATATATATATATATA
>NC_081566.1:38928970-39027834 GCF_022355385.1 Mustela nigripes | reverse complement strand
TTTCCTGTTATTTCCCAGGGCGTGAGACCAGAAAGATTTAAAGCTGCTATTCCAAACAAATCCAAATTCCAAGCTGAGACCCTGGCGGACTAGTGCTTGGACAGAAGTGAGTTCAAATTAGAATCCGGATCTTGGGATTTCCAGTCCAAGGGACTTACCTGCATCCCACCCTGCCTCGTGTCCTTTTGGGAGCCGATCAAATAGAATCCAAGATACTTGATGTGGTTAAGAACATTGAAACCCCAAGTGAACTACCATTCCATACTTCCGTGATGCTGTCAGGCCTGTGTCCAGAAGAGGACGTACAGCGGCAGAAGCTGAGCCAAGAAAGGTATGACAGAGCGAGAGGGACACACCGAACCGTGCCTCATTAATGACTTCAATTAGAACGACTGGCATAAAGTGAGTCCAAAATTTAAATTTTACATTTAAATATTTGTGTACTACATACGTGTGTGTGTATCTGTGTGTGTGAATGGACAAAGTTTGCATCATCTATTACACTTTAGATGGAATCGTATTTTCATTCAGAGTTTTATTCAATTAAATATAATTCCTCTTTGACGAGCCGTCTTAATGGGTGGGTTTCCAGACAGCAGCCTGACTGCGACTCCGGGGGCCCAGACAAAACAGAGTACACACGTTCAGGCTGCCGCCAAGCTGGGAGAGTGTGCTACACAGCATGGCACCCTCCACCCTCAGCCCTGGGCCCCCTGTCGCGTGAGGAATCCTGCCATGGTCAGAGAGAGCAGACCCCACTCAGGGTGTGTGAGGATGGTTCCCACCCAGTCTCAAGGACATCCCTGGGCCCCTGACCTGCCAACTAGTGGCGGAGGATGACTTCCCATTAGAGGGGGATCTAGGGCTTCTCTGTACTCCAAATCGCCAATCACTGCCCCTTGGAGCCTGTTACAAGTGTCTGAATTCTAGCCCTTGAGCTTTATTCTCTGCTTGGGTTGGATGACACCTTAGTGTAGCTATTCCCTGGGGGGGACTAAAACATGGGTGTTGGTTCACAAATAAGGAAGTTAATCATCTCATGAAGCTGGAAGCCATAAGGTACTGGACAGACAAGCTGGAGGGTAGAGGAAGAGCAGGGGCACATCTCCAGTGCCAAGGACAGTAGGCACAGTTTGGGGGTGATGACAGCAGTCCAGTTCCTCTCCAGGAGAACCAAGAGTGGGGCAGGGAGTGAGGAGGACACCAGACCTTCAGCTCTGGCACAGATGTCAAGACCTGGCCCTTTCAGGTCAACTAATATTAGGGTTCATGGGGTAAAGGCAGGTACCAGAGAGGGGAAACCAAGGCACTGGGCTGTGGTCTAAGTTCCAGAGCTCCAAATCTAAGAGTAGGGAGCAAAGTGCAGGATGGAGACCAAGAGTCCCAGGAAGAAGCAGCAGGAAGCTCAAAGTTACCTTCAGCTTCATTCTGCTGGAGGCAGCACATTCCTGAGGTTGCCTAAGGTTCTATAGCCCTGTCTGAGACTCCCCCTGAGCCAGGGGTCTAGGCTCATTCCCTGGCTCACATCAACCCTCTGCTGTCATGATGTTCTGGCCCCAGTTTATCTTTCTGCTCTCCCTTCCCATTCATCTGCCCTGGCTTTGAGGTGAACTGAACTATTCACTCTTCTCATCCTGTGTCTTCCCAGGGCCAACTCTTTTCTCCTCCTACCCCTGAGCTACTCAGAATGTCCTTCCCCACCTTTACTGGGCTCCTGAATTCTGTTCCAAATCTTGTCCATCCTCCTGGCCGTATTTGTTTTCTGTTGTTGTAACAAATTACCATGAACTTAGTGGCTTCAAACTACACAAATTTATTAGCCTACAGTTCTGTAGGTCAGAAGTCCACACAGATATCCCTGAATTAAAGTGAAGTTCTTTCTGGAGGCTCTGGGAGTGGGGAGGCGGGCAGAGGGAGGAATCCGATCCTTGTCCTTACCAGCTTTAAATGTCACCCTCATTCCTTGGCTCACGGCCCCTTCCATCTTCGACTTCTCCTTCACTGTGTCATCTCCTTCTCGGACCACAACCAGAAAAGTCTTCTGATGTGGTCCTCTGACCGGATTCGGCTCATCTGGATAATCCCAGCTGCTCTCCTCAGCCCAACAAACTTCATTTAACTATATCTGCAAAATCCCTTTTGCCATGGGAGATACCCTAGTCACAGGTTCTAGGGATCGGATGTGGACACTTTGGGCAAGGCCACTCTTCTGCCTTCCACTCTGGCCCAGCCCCAGCAGATGTTCCCCACCATAGCTCAGATCACCTGGAATTGTAATTATGAGTGGACTTGTCATTTTCCTGCGATAAGCTTCAAGGTCCATGAGAGCAGGGACAGGGTGGTTTTGCCTAGTGACACATCCCTGGCCACTATCACACAGGCTGGCGCATGGTGCTCAACAGTATTCGGAGGGGAATACTCTCCTGTGACACCTCACTTTCTATTTTAAGTTATATCCTGACCATATGATTTCTCCTCTGTGAGACTACTCACTTCTTGAAAGCAGGGTTCACATGTGGCTTATCTCTTGCATCTTGACAAACTCGGCACATCTTTGTGAAATTGCATCGAATAAATAGGTTCAGACTCATGTCAACGGTCTGGTTCTTGAGCAAAGGGCACCGGGAGGAATGGGTGGGGATGGGGTACCCTGGGTCAACTTGAAAGTTTCTGGAAGAGAAAGGCTTGGGACAATGGTTGGAAAGAAATGAAGGGTAAGGATGGGCAGGGCTGAGGGGATGAGGACATCCTATGGGAGGACAGGTGTGAGCCAAGTCAGGTATGGGAAAGATGGCCGGTGGGGGGGGAGTAACCAGAGAGGAGATGGGGGAGGAGCAGAAATGGCGGCCAGGGCTTGGATGCCAGGTGGCAAGATCTGGATTTGATACGACAGCGTGGTACTGGGGATTACTGAGCCATGAGTGTTGTGCTGAAAACAGGGTTGGAGGAAGACAGGATGGAAGCAGGAGGACAAATGAGGGGGGTGTATTTCAGGGAGTGAAGTGCTGGCTGTGGCAGGATGTAGGCAGGGGAATGTAGCTGTCCCACGGGGACACCTAGATAGACTAGATGTGGAGACAGGAGATAGTGAAGTTAAAGATAATTTGACACCACAGCCTGAGAAAAGCAGGATGATGGAGACCTGGCTTCCAGTAGGTGAGCAAGATGGTGAACTCAGCCTTGGGCACCTTCCGTGTTGGATATCAGAAGGGCAGGCCTCAGAGGTAACTGAGACTCAGCCCCATTGCTTTTGTCCCCGTGAAGAACCTCACCTCCACACAGCAGATGAATCGGGAGAAGGAGGGTATTTTTCCAGGGCCTGAAATGTCCTTTCTGCTCCCATGTGGCAGGCACCCTGCCTTTGCCCCAGCCCACTCACCAAAGCAGACATTCTGACCCCCACAACGAGCTCTCATTTCCATTTATAGATCCCTCTCCCACCTGGGGCTAGCCACTGTTCCTGGGGCTTTGCCAATATAGATTCATTATACTCCTATAACAACCCTGGAAGGTAGGTAATATTAGCCCCATTTGATGCATGTGGAAACCGAAGCTCCCCTAGAAAAGAAGCAAACCACCCACATCTTTACAACTAGGAAGGAGTGGGGAAACCAGGATTCATGCCCTAGTCATTGAGCTCACTGAGCTCTGACTTTGTCATACCATTGTGACTCCTGCCTGCTGTCCAGTGAGGTTTAATTTAATTCTATTCAATTCTGTTTAGCACACTTTTCCTGAGCGCCCATGAAGAGTACGGTGGTCTGCCAGGTGGAATTAAAGAGGCATGAGACATGAGTAGGAGAAACAAATATAAACCCAACTACGTCCACACAAGGAGCCCACCACAGTCCGCAGTGGCTGAGAGGGATTTAATTCTGCCGGCACCCACCCCATATGCCGGTTCTAGCCCCCAACAGCCGGTGTGGGCCGCTCCCAGGAATCCCCACATAGAAGAGACCTTCTATCCAATCGGTTGTTTTTATAGATAAGGAAACTGAGGCCCAGAAAAGGGCGGTGGCTTTTCCAAGCTCACATAGCTGCTCAGTGGCCAAACCAGGGCCAAAGCCTGGGTGGCTTCATTCCATGTCTGGTACCCTGGACTCGGATGGCTCCTCTGTCCTCCCAGCTGGCAAGAAGTTCACATCTGCCCCTCAGCACCCCAGACTTCCCTCCCTCCCTCCCCACCAGCCTCCCACTCCCCACTCCCCATGGTGGCCTTGCACACCTCGCCCCAGTCCTCCAGGTCCAGATAGCACTCGGGGGCAGAGACCAGGTAAGCAGCAGCTGAACCCGCTCTTAGCAGGCCCAGCCCACCACCTCACTGCCACCCCTGGTTTCCTTCTCCTCAGGGCGCTAAGTGAGGGGAGAGCAGAGGTGGGGCCTAGTTAAAGTCCTCTGCAGCAAAGATCTGCATCTCTAACTAACATTTCCAAATTGGGAGCGAGGACAAAGCCCTTAACTGGGTTTTTTAAGGTTATCGTTTTTATTACTAGCTTATAAAGTGCTTTCTCTTTATAAAACAACACGATGAAACACACTTAGCCCCTCTCCGGACCCCCGAGTTGTGTAATACGAGAAGCGGAGAAGCACTGCTGTGGGGGTTTTACACGCCACACAAAGGCAAGACCCTTCCTTGTTCCCGTCTGGAAGGTTGACGCTCCCTTTTCTTGTTTGGTCGGGTTTGAGAAATGCCTTCCTTTCCCTTGCGCGGGAGCCTCCGAGCCCAGGCGAAGGTGGGCCTTGTTACCTTGGTGATAGCGAGGTTGGGCTGAGAGGCCGCTCCGGCAGCCAATAGAGGCCGGGAGGGGGCGGGACCAGCTGGATCTTCTGCGGCGGCGGCGGGGCCCGCAGGTTAGCGGACTGGGCGTTGGGGGTGGGGTACGGGGGTCCCGGGGGCACGCGGGGGGTCCCAGGCCAGCCCGAGACCCCTGATTAGGTGGGCACTGGCCTTGGTGGTAGGATCAGGGCTCCCAGCCTGTACCCCGAAAGTTTTCATCGGGCCTTGAGTAGGGAGGAGCTGCTGGGCGAGCGGGCGGGCGGAGGCGGAGATGGCGGAGGGCGGTGGAACGCGCCGCGAGGGTCGGAGCGGGGCCTGGTCCTAGGAACTCCAGGCCCCCGGCGGCCGTGGTCCCGGGAGGAGGCCCCCTCTTCCCGGGCCCTCCAGGGAGGAGCTGAGGTGGATGATGGAGAACCGGAGACTTGGGGAGGGAAGGAAGTATTTGGCCACAGGGTTTTAGGAGGCCCTGGAACGCTGAATCCAGCCCCTCACTCCATTCCTACGTCCCCGCGGGAGGACTCAGGGGCCGAGAGTGCCGCCTGTGGTGTGGCCGCTTTCCCCTTCTCGACTTCCTGTCTCTTATGCAGGTGTCCGGTCTGGCTGGCCTCCCAAGCCTGATCAGCATGAAGCTCCTATGTTTGGTGGCCGTGGTCGGGTGCTTGCTGTTGCCCCCAGCGCAAGCCAACAAGGTGAGGGAGGTGAGCCAGCAGCACCTCGTGCTCGACCACCGTGCCTGAGGACAGGGCCTCCGCCCCCTCACCCCCCCGCTCCGAGAGGGGGCTGCTGCTCCGTCCCTGTCCCTCAGTCATCAGTGGACCATAGGTTCGGGAGTGTTCTCGCGGGTGCCACACCGCAGGCCTTTGTAAGGGTGGAGTGAGGGGAGAGGGGTGGAGCCCAGAGCACGGGTTCTGCATCAGACCAAACCTAGGTGGGATCCCAGCGAGGGAGTTTGTGTTTGGAGGAATTACCTAAGTTCCCCACACCTTCCTTTGCCCCTGGATAAAATCGGGGGTGGTTGTAATGTCTACTGGTCTACTTAAGCAGAACCAAGTAATACAGTTTGTGGAAATGCTCCTTCAGTGTGCAGTCCTACACAGCTGAGAGTTTCTGTTACCCAACCTAAGTGCTGGGGCTCCTGAGAAATTTCCATTCTTTAGGGGTAAATGACCCGGAACTGGCCTTGGGTAGCTCTGTGGAATTTAAAATTCTGAAGGTCACCAAGGTTTTGAGTAAGGTTGAGTCTGAGGGTTTGCTTCCAGCCCCTCTGGGGAATTCCTGATTGGAATGAAAGTATTTGTGGTGGTGTCTTATACCCATTTCAGAGAGGAGGAACATTCTAAGGGATTGCGTGGGTATTCCCGTGGAAATGATCCACTTTTTGTGTACCCCTGACCTTTACCTCCCCCAGTCCTAAGCTCCGTAGTTGGAGATGGGATGGTGGTTGGGAAGGGGCTCACCTTTGCTGGACCAAGATGCACACAGCAGGTGTGGGGCCCAGTATAGAGGGCTATCACTTCCCTTGTCACACGCACACCCCCTGCTCTCAAGCACCCTACTAGGGAATGGCATCCCTAGGCAGCTTTCTGTGAGTCTCATTTGCCACCTGGACAGTTTCTGTCTTGAGGGTCCTATGATATTAGCATCCTTTTTGCAGAAGTCCTTTCTTTATGAACTTGGAGATGGGAGAGGTCAAGAGCATTTACATATGGAACAGGGAACTCAAAGTTGAAAGTCTTGCTAGAACCTGAAGCCAGGGACTCTGCCTACCTGCCTACCATGCACTTTCTCTTCCAGAGCTCTGAAGACATCCGTTGCAAATGCATCTGTCCGCCATACAGAAACATCAGTGGGCACATTTACAACCAGAATGTGTCACAGAAGGACTGGTAAGGCGCCATATAGGCTGGCTCATGGTTGCTACCACTAGTTGAAGTTACAAGTGTTCAGTGGGATTCTTGGATCCCTGGAGGATAAGCTTGCTCCTTCATTCCCACTAGAGCGTACAAGGGACTGTTTTGTCCATGGTCACACAGCCAGTTGGGAACAGGACCCAGGTGTCTTGAATTCTAGCTGAGGGGTTCCTGGTCAGAGAAGTGGATTTTGTTATTTTGCTTTGATTTGGGTGTTTCTTAGAAATGCAAAATGGTAACAGAAATTGGGCAAGGTAGATAGCGTGCCCACATACATAGGACCTTTGGTGTACTTTTGCAAAGCTCTGTTACGTGTGTTATTCTGTACCAGTGTCATTAATGCCTTGTAAGGTAGATGGGATGGATTGGGATAGGTAGTGTTTCCTTTTTATAATTGCAGAGACTAAAACTCAAAGAGGATATTTCAGTTATACTTCTGGAGTCCTGAATTCATTTCTGGATGCTTCCCTTTAAAAAGGAGAAAAAGAAGCTCAGATTCATTCGGAGAAAAGAGACCAGCTTGGGGAAGGGAGGTTTCAGCACCATATCCTAGAAGGAGTGGTGCAAGGGAGGCTTGAAGAGGAAAGGGCTTGGAGACATCTGGTGGCTGGCAAAGACGAGGAGCAGTGCTGGCATGCTCTGGGAAGTGGGGCACATGGCAGTGGGCATCAGTTGTATTCAATGTGGTTTTTTAGTGTAGAATTGGAGCCAGTAGAAACAGCTTCAGGAGTAGCTTCAGGGAAACCGATGTCAGTGTGAGGTGAGGAAACATTTCTACTCCAGGCTATTTTAAGAGCTGGGAAGCCCCATCCTTGGAGAGATCTGAGCACAGATGGGGTGATTCTTTGCTAAGGGCACTGTGGAAAGGATTCGCATCACAGAGAGGGGGTGTCCCAGTCAGGTTCCCTGCTTGGTTGTGCGTTAATATCAGGTGGGCTTTGAGGAAATACAGATTCCCCGCACCACCTGCTCTCAAGATTTGGGGTTTCGTTGTTTTCTTTCTTCTCAGGTTTATTGAGATCCATTAGACATAGCACTGTAAGTTTAAGGTGTACAACCTGGTGGTCTGATGGACATACGTATGGTGACATATTACTACGGTAAGGTTAGTGATTACCTCCATCACCTCCAATAATTACCGCATGCGTGTGCGCGCGCGCACATGTGGTGAGAACATTTAAGATCTGCTCTTTTCACTTTCAAGTATATGATACGGTGTTAACTATAGTTTCCCTGCTGTACATTCGATCCTCTCCCCCTACTATTTGAATTCAGGAAATATCAGGGAGCAGGAGTAACATTTTCTTAAAGTTCCTTTGGTGGTTATGGGGTTGGTTAGCACGGCCTTTGGGAAATTGGAACTTCTCCAGTTCTGAGATAGTCGGTGATTTTCTGAGAGGCAGACTGGCTAGACATGTAGACTTGGGATCTGGCCTGCCCGGCTTCAAATCCAGGTTGGCCCCTTGTTCATCGTGTGACAAGTGACTTCTTGTCACAAGAGACAGTGTCACAAGTGACACTGGACTTGCTGTCCAGTGTACCTCAGTTTCCTCATCTGTAAGATGGATGGCAGTATTTTGAGTATTGAGAGAGAGTGTGTGTGTGTGTTTGCGCACACGTGCACACTTATAAATGCCTGTGTCATTAGAACGCTTAGGACAATGTCTGGCATGTAGTAAGTGCTGTATAAATGTTAGCTAATATTAATATATATTATCAGGCCTTGTTAGAGGTCACATAGATACTCATCATAAGACAGCCCAGCCCCAGAAAACTGGAGCTGCTTGCACAGCAGACTGTTTGCGTCTTGTTTCGCCTGTCCTGATGGATTCACAAAGCTCTAAGACGTGAAGTCTTGGAAGGAGCCCCTGTGACCTCCTTGTACGTTGCAGTTATAGCTCAGATGACATGAGTAAATAAATTGAGAGACTGTCTGAGCCCCACAGCAGATAGTAAGGCTGCCTCCCAGAGGCAACAGCAGATTTTAGTAGCCCTGTCTCTGGCCCCAGGGGATAGTATGACCTGCAAACCCAGGCGTGGATGCCCGAGAGAAGGAAGTGCTGTCCAGACCTCAGACTAGAGTTTATTTTCTTCTCCTTACAAGTCAGAATTAGGGGATCCCCCAAAGAACAAGTTCACTTAAACTGTCTCCAAGTTCTCTTAAATTGAGAACTTGGGGACAGTTCCGTTAAGGATGGTAGGTGGAAACTGAGGCTAGGCAGGATTCTAGGACCCAGTGACAACATTGGTGACATCCCTGTAGTGGTGGGGTAGGGATTGACCTTCTGGCATGGGCCAGAAGAGACCAGTCTTCAGGTCTCTGCCACTGTTACTGCTCTGCTTCACCTGGGTCCGTGGCTGGGAGAATATTCGTGCCCTGTGTTGTGGGGAGCGAAGCCAGAACTGTCTGAGCTGCGGGCTTCACAGGTGACCTCATTTACGTTCCCACGTTGCTGGTGTTCTACCGTCTAGTGCTGGGAGTTTATAACCACCCCTGCAGGAGGGCAGAAACCCTAACAGCGATGCTCTGTTGGTGGGTCTGCCCAGGAGAGAACTGGCAGAGGCATCCCAGAGTGGGAGGGAACCAAGTAGGTTAGTTCAGTGTCTTTCTTACTTCTAGAGATCAAACCTTTCTAGAGACAATCCGCGTTGGAAACACAACATGTGAAACAAAATCAGACCTGGCGCCGGGAGAGACCGGTCCCTCAGCCCCTCCGTCCACTGCCTTCTTGCCCAGTGGCTCCTGGGATACCTAAGGGAAGACAGCCTGAAAGGCACTGATGAGTCCAGCCTCTGTTTGTAAAGGAGGAAATGGGGACCCAGAGGGTATAAGTAAATTATTTGCCATCACAGAAGATGTGGCGGAGCAGACAATTAAACCCAGTGTATCTTTCTCTGTAGACCTCGCCCTTAATGTCCTCTGACCAGTCCTTGAAGTCTCTCAGTACCACCAGTCCCCCGGAAGGTAAATGAAATCCTTAGAGAACAAGATCATGTTTAGGGTTTTACCGACTTGCAAGAGGCCAGAGACAGCAGAAAGATTTCAGCTTTCCATTTACTGTTCCCCAAACCCCTTTATAGCCTATTCCCGTAACAGGATTCCAGTTTGAAGAACCTGGGTTCCCTCCTCCCAGCTGCCGCTGCCACCCCACCAGGCTTGCCCTTGGTGGGGAGTGCACATATCCCACTGTAGCACTGGAGTGGCCTTCCAGACCAGAACCCCGTGTGGCTCAGAAAGGGAGGCATCTGGTCCTCAGAAGGCTTATAGGGACTTCCTGGAGAACAGAAGGTCCCAGCAGTGATTATCAGTGCTGTGCATGAACTTGACCTTGTCTGTCAGCTCCTCCTGGAGGGGCAGCGTGCAGGTCTAGAAATGGTGCAGTTAGTTACATAGGAGACCCACTCACGCAGCAGGGAGTGATGTGGTGAAGTTGTTACCCAGGGGTGGAACTGGAATCATCCGGGGTTTAGAGGAAATCATGGATGCTACATACTGGATTTTTAAGGGGAACGGAGGCTTTTAGAGGGCATCTCATTTTTATTTCCACACCTGATCTTCACATCACTTGTCTTTGATGCTTCTGCCAGCAACGCAGCCCAAGTCTGGAAGGACCCTGGGATAGCTCAGAACAGGCCTGGTTGTTTGCAGAGACTTGAAGGACCTATTATGCGGTGCTGTTAACTGTAGTCACCCGGCTATACATTCGACCTGCTGACCACAGGTCAAGGCCCCTGTGGGCCCTGTGGGCCACCACCAACTACAGGGGTGTTGCCAGTGTTGTCGCTGGGGCCTAGAATCCTGCCCAGCCTCAGTTTCCACCGACTACCCTTAATGGTGCCATCTCCTGGTTCTCCCCATTGACCCTTGCAGGGTTCCTCTCAGAGCTGGAAGGGCCTTAAAGGTCATCTGGTACAACCCCTGCAACCCGGAGAGGAGGACATAAGCGCAGAGCCCCAGACCTGGCTGTCCTTTGCAGTGTGATGCCTGGTTTGCCTCTGCGAACCTCTGAGAGTGTGGTTGACTTCCCCCAGTGGTAATGATCAAGGTTCATTCTCGAGGTCATTTGTTCACTGTGGTCTTGAACCGGACCTGTTGAAACCCACTGATCTGAAGAAGGCCGAGACTGATCGAGAGGCCCAACTAAAGAGCTGAGCACAGGCCCAGGCCCCCTGAGACAGAGCGTCACATGAAGGATGAGCCGAGGATCGGGATTTGGGTCCTGACCTCATTGTGGTGGCAGTGCCACTTTGCCCTCTTGAGCTCACTTCCCTCTTTCTAAACGTGGGGCCTGTGATCTCTAGCTCACCTGGGTCGGTAAAGGCGGGCTAAGTGGCTGCGCCCTCAGAACACCCTTGGCAGTAGCTTGTTCACTGGGCCTCCTCCCCGAGCCCTGCTCTGCCAGCTCTGCGCTGGGTGCTAAGGCCTCTGTCCTTAAGGAACTTAGCTTCTCCCCAGGGAGACCGTACAAATACAGGTGGGTTGACAGCACAGTTCGGTCAGTGCTGTGACAGGATGAGCGTGGGGAGCTGGCCGCTGTGGGGAGAGGTCAGATCTCTGGGCTGGAGATCCCTGTACGAAGGACGAATAGGGATTCAGAGCCTGGGAAGGGGAGGCGGCAAAGCCGCGGATTCCGGCAGGAGGCAGAAGACGTGTCAAGGAGAGGAGCACGGCTCATTCAGAGAAGAGTCCAGAGCAGCAGAGCTGGAGGAGGGCGTGTGGGGCGAGCAGTGGCAGGGATGGTAGGGAGGAGGAGACGCAGCCGTGGGCGCCCCAGGGGCAGCAGCTCAGTGGGCCTCAGCCTAGAGGCCCTGTGGAGGCCTTGAGCAGCTTCAGACTTTAAGTGGGGGGTGACGTGACGGGAGCTTCGTTCGCTCACACCGCTCAGCCGCCGGGTGAAGAAGGTGATACGGGCGCAGGCCCGATGAGAGGCGCGAGGGCAGTGGGGAGTCTGGGGCATTGGTCCGAGGACAGAACGATGAGACCTTGAGCTGAGACAGGACAGTGGGAGCCAATAGAGAAGGTGGGTCTTGGGAACTTTTAAGGAGGTAAAATCACGGGCATTTGGTGGCTTCATAGGTGAGGGGAGAACGGAGCGTCAGAGGTGGTTGCTGGTTTGGGTTTGGTCGGCGGAGTGGATGGTCGGGGTACTCTGTGCCGTTGGGGACATAGCCCCGGGAGCTGGGCCGGAGCGATGGAAGGTGATTGGGGAGTGTGAGGCCCCTGGGGGCTGTCTCTGTGGTGCCTGGTAGGCAGCTGGATGGAAGGGTGCCACAGGGTGGTCCTGACTAGGGATTCCAGTCTCCGACTCCACTCGAGGCCTCCCCAGCTCTGACTTGGAGATCTTGGGACTGGGTGAGCCCCCGTGGAGGGGGCAGAGCACACCATGGGACACAAAGGCAGCTGAGGGCGGCAGGTCCGCATGTAAGTGCACTTCTGAGAGCTGGGTACTTCATGTGCACTTCCGGTGGATTGGTGGGTTGGGAAGGGGATTTTCACCTCCGTCTCCCCTCCAGCTGGTGGGCCTGCTCCCACCACCCCCGTCTGTCTCTTTCCAGCAACTGCCTACACGTGGTGGAGCCCATGCCGGTGCCCGGCCACGACGTGGAGGCCTACTGCCTGCTGTGTGAGTGCAAGTACGAGGAGCGGAGCACCACCACCATCAAGGTAGCCCGGGGCTCGGGGCATGGGCCCGTCCCACTCCCTAGCTGCCCAGCACCCTCAGTCTTTTCCTGTATCCTGGAACGTTCCAGTTGGCTGTGGGTCTGGCTTCTGGACTGGCTTGTCACAGACACAGGGGCCTGCTTCCCACACCTTCTTGGAGCCAGCTCTGTCCTCAGACATCTGTCCAGTGGCTCCTGTTACGTGGGGGGCTGGGAACCTGAGAGCCGCGCTTCATGTCACTTTTTTCCTCCTGTTCTTTCCAATTTCCCCCTTCTCTCTTCCATTCATTCAGTAAGCCTCTTTCAGTGCCTTTAAGTTCCAGGCAACATCCCAGATGCTGCTAACAGAGCAGTAAGGCTGCCCTCCCAGAACACCCCATCTAACTGAGCTTCCAGAATGGCCTCAGTCTCCCGAAAAGCCCCCCCGAGAGCTGTGCACCAGGGCATGGTGTCCACGTGGTGGGACCTGGGCAGGAAGGGCTTCGGCCCCGAACCTCATTCTTGCAGGCTATTGGGTGAATTTGGGAGAGAAGCAGTAGACCTGACCACAATAGCGAGTGAGGGTGGGGAGCTTGTCCTTTCCTCTGCCCCTGGGTGGGCTCCGAGGGACCACCACAAATGCTAGTAAAAGCTCATCCACCAGAGCCTCCCCCGGGGTCTCCTAGTCTGGGCTCTAACTCCTGAGCCAGGCCCCGCGTACTGATTTCTAACTTGAGCTCTTCCTGGCCAGGATTTCAATTTACTTCTGCCGGTCCTATGGAGAGTTTAAAAGTAGCATCCAGAAGGGAATTGAGGAGTTTAACGGCACTGCCTAATCCCTCAGGTTTCTCCTTCTGAGGCTCAGGAGGGAGGTGGTGCTCCCTGCTATTGTCCTGCACAGACCAGGGAGCTGGCAGCTCCTTCCCTGTCCTGCGGTCCTCTGTGTTCTTGCCTTTCTGATGGGAAGCACCTGCCCGTCCCCCCCCCCCCCCCCAGTCTTCACCTCATCGAGCTGTGCAGACTCAACTCCTTTTATCTTCCCTCCTGGGCCAGCCCCTCCTGGAGCGTCTTTCTCCTGCTCTGAACATGCTCCAGGGCCCACCCTCTGGGGACCAGATGGCTGAGACTGAATGCTGAGCCAAGTGTTGCCTCTCCCTGTTTGGCAGAAAGGGACTTCCCAATACAGGGACCTCATCAGACACACCTCCTAACCCCGCAGGTTCCCTCCAGTCCTCCACCCTACGAGCCCCCACCACCCCCCAGCTTCGGCCTGCTGGAGACTCCGCCTCCCTTCCCCTTGCCCTTCTCGGGGTATTGGCAAGAGGTCTGACCTCGCCTTATTTAAAGAGTTGTGAACACGGAAGCCCCAGTCAGGGAGGAAGCTGGTATAGTTGACCTTGACCTTTGAGCTGAGCTTTGACCTGAAAGTCCCAGGGTTTTTCTCTTCCTTTTATCGCTCATCACAGTCCCTTTGCAGCCAAGGCTGAAGTCACAGGCCAGTGATGGCCAGGCGTTGTGGAAGTAGAGAAAGCATATGAGCCAGAGTTAGTAAATCTGAGTTCAGGTTTAAAAACCTCTACCATTTGCTGACCTTGGGACCTAGGCTCCTGGTTCTCGGGTGAGTAGTGACCGCCCAATGGGCACTTGGACACGAGCAAAGGTGCTTCTTTGGTCTCAGTAACAGGTGTATTCGTGATGCCACTGTAAGGGCTGTGGCACTGAATGTCTTGGAGAGTTCTGTCTTAAGTGCCCAGAGCACTGCTCTGGGAGGCACTGAATTCGCCTCACTGAATCTGTCTTTGCTGTGAAATGAAAGTTACTCCAGCTTGTGGGATTCTGCATGTACGTAAGAGGTTTGCCACTCTGCCACTGGCTGTCACCTCCATGCAGGACCGCCAGCCTTCAGGGCACACCTTCTTGCCAGCCTGTCCCCCTCCGCCCATGGGTGTGCCCTCTCAGGACTGGAGCTCCCTACCCTATCCTGCTCTTGGCAGTGGGGAGTGAGCCCCCATGCCCTGGGGCTTGGCCTCAGGCCTCTCCCCCAGCGGGTTCTTTCCTGTTCTTACTTTGTGTCCCTTTGCTTTCCCCCCTTCCTTAGAGGTAGCCAGGTAGGCCCCATTTCCGTACTCCCCACCCCAGGAGCATCATGCCTTCCTTCACGATCTGTTCTTATGTCCGCTGTTCTTGTGGGGTCCCCTCGGTTTAGAGCAGAGCTGATATATATGTAAAATAGGGCGCCCTGTCCCTTTTTTCTTTGCCTCCAAGCCTGCAGCCTCCAGGCCCCTCCCCAGTGTGGCACTCAAGACAGCCTCTGTCCCTGAATGCGTGTGGCCACCCTGGCCTGGGGTGTTAGTTCACAGGGCAAGCTGGCTCTCTCCCTTAGGTCATCATTGTCATCTACCTGTCAGTGGTGGGGGCCCTCTTGCTCTACATGGCCTTCCTGATGCTGGTGGACCCTCTGATTCGGAAGCCGGATGCGTACACTGAGCAGCTGCACAATGAGGAAGAGAATGAGGTAACCGGGTTTCTGGGTGCTGGGGCCCTGCCAGTCCCTCTGCCCACACACACGGGGGTCCTGGGCTCCAAGCCTATAGGTCCCCAGGGCAGAACCACAGTAGCATCGTGGAGGCCCAGGCGGGGATCCGTGGCCTTCACCGCCCCCATGCTCCAGTTGGCTCTTCTCCTGTTCAGTGTCCTACACGTCACCCAGACTCCAGAGTTTTCCTCAGCAGGGAACGGATGAAGCAGGACGTTGCCCTGCAGTGTTGCTGATGTCTGGCATCAGCCTCCATGTATACGTTGGTGGAGCCCTCTGTCCCTGTCATGCTGCCTTTCCAGGCTGAGGGGAGACGGACCAAGCTGGGCCAGTCACATGTAGACAACCATGTCCTGGGTGCTCAGACGCTGGTGTTGAGTCGGTAGACATGGAGAGAGCAGGTTTGTCCTGTAGGGACTCTGTGGACATCGGTTGAGTGCCTGCTTGAGGCAGAGCGCAACCTGGTGCCTTAAGGAAAAGTCGGTCTTTAAGGGCCAACGAGGAGTAAGGTCGACAGCGGTGCTGAGGTGCTTGAGGAATCTGGAGCATTTCGAGGCTAAGGTAGGCATGTAGGAGTAGCGTCCAACAGAGCCGGCCAGATTAGAGCAGATTATTATTGGCCTCTAATGTCAGGCTAAGGAATTTCAGTGCGATTAGATAAAGAAGGTGGGGACCCATTGACTCTAGGCCACTTGCAAATGCGTCAGGTCAAGGTTGCTGGGGGTCAGGCCAGGCCCGGCTAGCAGCCACTGTCATCCTCCTCCATCTGTCCCCATGCTGAGGGGTTACAGGTGCCCTGCACAGGAAGCCCTCGGTGGGACAGAGGAGGGTGATGGTGAATGGCTCTTGTTGGGAGCGAGAGGCAGTGTGCGTGCACAGCTGGCCCGGCAGGGGTGCGATGAGCGGGCTGTGTACTGAGTCCTCACCCCTTGTGCCCGGAGCTGTCCCCTTGTGGGACCACACAGCCCCCACAGTGGCCTCAGAGCGGAGGTACCCAGAGGCAGGGCAGCCCTTACTGCCCCGCTGCCCTGAGGACAGTCTGTGGGCAGTTGGAGAAAGCACAGAGTAGTCTGTCAGCACCGACCTTAGTGCCTGCCTGCTGTGAGAAGATGCTGGCACAGAGCAGTCTTTCAGCACCGACCTTAGTGCCTGCCTGCTGTGAGAAGATGCTGGCACAGAGCAGTCTTTCAGCACCGACCTTAGTGCTTGCCTGCTGCGAGAAGATGCTGTGTGTCTCCAGGCTGAGGGTGGAGTGCGCGAATCCGCACACGTACAGAGGGGCTGATAGGGTGATGCCTCTCAGCCACGTCCTGGGAGAATAAGTTGAAGCAACTGAGGCATGTTTAGCTTGAAAAAATAACAAACCAAACTCGAGGAGGTTCAAGATAGCAGCCTTCCGATGTTGGTGGAAGAGAGCTTAGTCTTACCTCAGTAAAGCCAAGGGTACAAGGACCCACAGTTGGGAGTTAAAAGGGAGATTTAACAAGAGTCTTAGTGACTACTTCTTAGTGACACAGTTAGCTTAGTGTCACTTAGTGACACAGTTGATGATGGGTTGGGTGGGTGAGTGTTTGGGGTCACTAGAAATCACCAGGCATCAGCTGAACTCACAGTTTAGACCAGTCAGGCACGGGATTGGAGATGGGAAAGGTCGGGTCTCCCACTGAGAGGGTCCGAGGCTCAGATCTCTGTGTGCAGCCACTGGGTGTCGTGGGTCTGGGCCGGCACAAGCACTAGAACGAGGCTGGCGAGGAGAGAGGCCGGGCCATCACACGGGCTCTGTTGCTTATCCCGGGTGTGTGGCTGGACTGTTCCTGGCCTGCCCCCAGTCTCCTGCTGATGTGAGTCCGGCCCGAGCAGGAGCAGGGAGGATGGGCCTCGCCCCTTGGAGCTGGGGCCTGGGGGGTTGGCACTGGCAGTTGGGTGGTCTGTGTTCAAGAGGAAACCTTGCGTGCCTACCTGGTTATTAACGTGCGGTAATAGCAGCTCTGATGGGGAGGAGCTTCGCTAATAACACTCGGCGATTAGGGGTAAGGTGGTAATTGCAGTCCTGGCCGGGGGAGTAATTGAGAGATGTGGCCCGTGATTACACAGCCCATGCTGCGATTGTTCTGGAATGCATGGCTCTTGGGCATGGCCTTGTTTTGTCTCCTGCCGTCCTGGATGTGGTGCCAGAGGGGAGGGCAGCCTGCTATCTCTGGGTCTGGGCCCAGGCCCCTCTCTCCCAGGAGACTCCGAGGCTTAAGCCAGAGCTGCTTCTATTTGTGTGAGGGGGCACTCAGGGGAGAGGAAGGGTTGGATGTGGCCATCCAGTTCTGAGAGTAGATCTCCAATCCAAGGGTGTCCATTCCCTGGGTGCAGACTTTGGCTGAGTAAGGAGGATTGTCCTACCAGGAAGTGCTGTCGGGCCACATATCCTCAGGGCCTGCAGGGGTGGTGGGGGCACCGTAGGCAGCTCAAGCCGAAGCTGGCAAGCCCATGTACCCACTGTGGGGGAGACTCCCGCCCTGGGAGTGGGGGGCGATGACACCCCCTCACCTGCTACCCCGATGTTCTAGAAGGAAATAAAAGGTGTTGAGTTCTGATGCCCTTGACCTGAGGCGCAGCCATCTCTGCACAGATACGTGGTGGATGGGGCAGAGCGCAGCTCCCCGGTACCTGGAGGTGACTAAGGGACCCCCTCGGGGCAGCTGTGAGTGGAGTCTGCCTACCAGCTTAGCACCCTTAGCAAGCGTTCGTCCCAGCACTTGGCCTAGCTCTCCATCCCCTCACGTCATGATTCCGTGCAGGGCCCCCACCTTGGGCATCCCTAAGTCATCCCTCCTGGGGGTTCAGCAGATCCATTTTTCTCCCATGCATGGGGCTTCTCCTCTTCCCGCTGGCCCCTCAACTCTACTATGTGGGTTTACGGAGCTCAGGTCTGCCCTGGGGTGTTGAGGCCCCAAGACAGAGCCCAAGCCAAGTGAATGAGCTGGGACGCGACGGGGCAAGATCAGGAGTCCAGCCGTGGCCGTCAGGGAGAAAGCGAGGGGCTTGGGAGGCTCTTTACTAGACAAGGACTGGGGACTTCTCTTCCGGTTAGTCTAGGAGGGAAGGCTTCCTGGCAGGGGGGTCTTCCGAGCCAGCTCAGGGAGGGCATAGGGAGAGTGACAGCTCAGCTGCTCTGGGGACACTAGGATCAATAGATTTCATCTCTGCAGAGACCCAGTGGCCCTAGCCTTGTATGGTGGCGGGGGGGAACTCTGGTGACCCACCTGTCTCGGTGCACAAGGGGTAGTGGGGTGGCATGGGGGACAAGGAGAGCAGGTCCCGAGGCCACCTGGCCAAACAGCGGTAGAGCCAGGGCTGAAGCTGTGTCTTTGGGATATTAGTGGTCTGCACAGTGTTTCCCTTAAGAAGGAAGCGAGAAGGATGGGGTCTGCCCTGGGGTGTAAGGGATGTAGTGTTCGCTCCAAAAAGAAGAAAGTTGGAATGGGACCTCTCAGGTTCTTTGGAAGTTTGCCCAGGCCCGTGTAGTGTAACTCAGTGACCTTGAGGAGGAAACTGTCCAGGCTTCCTTGCCCCTGCCCTACCCCCTACCCCAAGTCTGGGATCCAATCAGACATGAGATCTGGGGATTGGACCACTTCCCAGGTTTGGGGGCCCTTGGCTCCATTCCCCCAAATCCTGTAGCCAAGAGCTCTCCTGCCCTGGGGCGAGAGGTCTGGAAGAGGAAGGGAGGCCTCCCCCACAGCCCCAGCCCCAGCGCCCAGGAGGGAGATGAAAGCCTGTCGTGTTCCCTTTGAAAGTGCTGGCAGGCCTCAGTGGGCCCTGATTGCTGAGCGCTGCCTCCCCTGGGATTCCGGCAGCATTAGGCTTAATCCCCAGGCTCAGACACCCTTTGAAAGGAGGAAGCAAGCGTGTTTGCTGGGACAAAAACGGCAAACAGAGCTTTTTAGATGTACGGGTTTGGCCCTCTTTGAAGAGCGAGAAATAAGGTTTTCCATGAGGCTCTCGATGTCTCTGCTACTTGGAGCGTGGGCCCCCTGAGCTCTCAGGGGTCCTCAGAGCTCTCAGCTCTCGGGGTTAGGTACGGTTCTCCCCACCACCCCCAGGGTGAGAGGGATGTGTGGAGAACCCAAAGAATGGTGGTGGTAACCCGGGGTCGTGATGGAGCCGGGGTGACGAGAAGGCTCAGGGCTTCTGGGACGGCCTCCCTTCCTGTCCAGGGCTGGTCGGGCAGCATCGTGTGCCGAGGGCCCTCGCCCCGGGAGGCTGGCAGAGAACCCTGAAGGGGACACTGATGGGGACAGTTCTCTGAGGACGGACAGAAGGGTGTGTGATTCAGTAGCCATTTCTAGAGTGTCCGGTGGGAGGCTCCCAGCACCATTGTCAGGAGAGGGCGTTAGAACCACAGCTCTGGGTCCGACTCCGACTCTGCCATTACTGGCCGTGGTGCATGATCTCTGAGTGTGCCTTTCCCCGTGTGGATTGGCTTTAGTTGTTCTCACTGCACCTCACCGTGAGGATGTACCGGCCAGCTTGACAGGTGTTTGTTCCTCCTTAACTATGAGAGATTCGGTAGGGTCTAAACACATCAGCAGCGCGGTGGTTACTGGCGGGGAGGCCTGGCGCAGCTTGAGCAAAGGCTGGGCGGTGAGGGGCTGCCGTGTGGACCGGGGGCGCTGCGGAGCTGGGGCCGCGGGGGCATCAAGGCCGGGGGTATGTGTTTCAGCCAGAGCAGGGGCCGGGGTGCTGTGCCCACACGGGTTCTATCTGTGGTCGCCGAGTCAGCAAGCAGGATGTCTGCGGGGACATGGCATTGTGGGCTGTCTTAGGAGGGTGGCTGGCAGGTGTGGGAGTCAGAGCTCTGCCGCAGGGAAGCAGTGGGGTTTGGTTGCAGCAGGAAGGATTTGGATTAAACTTGGAAAACTGAGGGAGGCCATGTAGTCCCCTTTCGGGAGGGCTTTGTGCCCGGGCCATTCCGAGCTGTGTGAGCGGGTGAGTGACGGCGCTGCCTGTCCTGCCCCCACTCCCAGGACTGGGGAGGGCTGGGGGAGTGCAGCTCTAAGTGGCAGTTCTTTCCCTCCGTCCCCTTGTCCTCAGCCCGGTGCTGGGTGCTGACTTGGAGGCAGTGCTCCTGCATGGGAAGGCCAGCTTTCCTCCGGGCCGTGTTGATGGTGTTCGTCAACTCTGGCCTGTGCACACTAGGATTTGGGGCCTCCCAGGCCCAGAGAGAAGGGTTCCCGATCCCCAGTGCCTTTACCAGCGCTGTGCACTTATTCTGACCTCGTGGAAAGATACTGGCTTGCTTCTTTGTTTTTCCATGTTGGCTCTCTCCTCGGAGCCACCGGCCAAAGAAGCAGCCAGCAGAGTGCTGGGGCGAGAGAACACAGACATGGGTTCCAGCTCCCACTCAGCTGCCACAGGGCCGTGTGACCGGGGCAGCGAGGGGACTCCTCTCCCGTGGCCTCAGCTTCCTTGTCTGCAGACGGGAGTAGTGCCACCCAGTCCCCCCTCGCCTGGGCATAACCCACGTCAAGTACTTAACAGAGCCCCTGGCACACAGTGACACTTGTCATCACCATGCTATTCTGGTCCCTTTGGGCATCCCTTGACACCCTGTCAGGATCCAGGTGCCTTCCTCCCCTCTGAACGGCCCTCCTGCTGCCTTGTGTTCCCCAGAGCCCCCGCCTCAGAGGGAAGAGGCTTGACGTGGTGCGATTTCTCTCCGGCCTCCAGCTGCCGTTCTGCAGCAGAACAGGCACAGATGAGGCCCCACTCTGGGCTTCTCTAGAACAGACGTGGAAGCTCTAATACCTTTTAATCAGACTATTAGCAATGGAAACACGGAGCCTCTCAGCGGCAGCTTTCCCCCACTTAGGAGCTGTTTGTTAAGACTTTACATGAAGGGGAAACAAATGATGCTGTGGTCATGCGGTGAGTTTCAGCGTGTTCCCTAATGCTCTGCTCTTGGCTTCCCCTGCCTTCCCCTCCTCAAGACGTTCTTTGGAGCTGCAGAGCCGACAAGGAGGAGCTGGGCTGGAGCTGGCCCATCCCTCCCGGCCTGCCTCCCGGGCTCACACCCCGGCGCTGCTCGTGTGACCCAGAGGGACAGGGATGAGAGGTGGGGAGGGAGAGAAACCCCTTGGGCCCCCGAGGCCAGGACAGCAGGGAAGGGGGCCAGCTGGCCAGCACAGCCAGGTCCCAGTGGGCTCACAGTTTCCCCAGGGGGACTGCAGTGCCCACCTCCCCTCCCCGGGCACCCAGAGGCTTGTCCTTGACCCCCCATAGCTCCCAGCTGGTGCATCCGAACCAGGAAGGGACAGGATGGACAAGTGGTGCGGGGCCGTGGTCCTTCTTCAAAGGCAGCTCCCTCGAGCAGTGGTCTACTAGCATCTTCCCCTTCCTCGCGCCTCGGAGACCCCAGAGCTGGCGTGTGGCGGGAGGAGCTGCTGCTGGGAACTGAGCGTGTGCTGTGTGCCGGGTGCCGCGAGACACTCTCCTTGCACGGCCTGCTGGAGACACAGCCCCGGCTGTCCGCATCCCACCGACAGGGAAACAGCTCTGAGAATGAGCTAGCTCGCCCGGGGTCCTGTTCCGGCAGCTGTGAGACCAAGATTCAGAGCCGGGTTTGTTGGATTCCACAGTGTTAGCCCCTGAACTGAAGTGCAGGGAGGAAGAAAACAAAACTTTTCTTGAGCTCCTGCTCCGCGACCGCCAGCATCCCGAGAACTTGATGTATATGATTTTATCTAACCTTGTCGTACCCGTCTTCTCCTCCTAAACCGTGTTTTCAAAGTACGGGTTGTAAGCCGTTAGGTCGTGAGATCAGTTGTGAGTCATAACCAGCGTTTTTTTAAAAACGAAGAAGAGCAGAGCAGGGAATATCAGAATGCCTCATACTAATGGTCTCGTAAAACTTCTCTATCCTGTGTGCGTGTGTGTGTGTGTGTGCACACCCACGGGGTCATTGGGTGCGTGTCATGCCTGCGGACAGTGCAGTCACAAAAGTCTGGAAGGACTGGCTGTATTAAATTGAAGCTTGGAGAAACAGTCACTTGTCCAGGGACCCAAAGCCGCCAGGTGGCTAAGGCTATCCTTCTGAGATGGGCCCCCAGGGGGGCTGGGGTGAGCTGGGATCTGAGGCCTGGAGAAGTTGGCCCCTGGGAGCCCAGCCCTAGAACACAGGAGTCCGACTCTGGGCTCAGTGCGCCCCCTGCCTGACGCTGTGGGCACCTGCGTGCTTGGTGTCGCTGGGCTCCTCAGCTCTGCAGGGCCCAGGAAGCCTTCCTCTGGGCCCTGGACCTGGGCCCCAGGGAGGCAGTGTCCCTCACGAGACAGTGACTCAGAGCTCTACGGCAACGGTGAACTATCTCCCAGCCTCACCCCTAGCTGGCCACCTCTGCAAGTGCCAGCTCTCTCTGCCTTCCCTACCTCTGCCTACCTCCCCCCGAATTCTCCCCAGCTTGGCAGCTGCAGGGCGACAGAAGCTGTGCCAGCGCGGGGCATCAGAAGCAGAGTTGCATTTACTGGGCGGCTCTGGGCTTAGAGAGGTGTACTAATCCCTTAAGAGATGTGTGGCAGGAGATGAGAGGCAGGGAGAGCGAAGGAGGAAATCCCCACGGGGGTGTGGGCCTGGCCCTCAGCTCTAATTCCCCCCAAAGATCAGGTTGGGGTCCTGCAGGAAATGCACAGGCTCTGGAGCTTCAGAGGCAGGCAGGTGGTAATTAGGGGAGCTGCTGCTTTTTACAATGGGAGAGGTTCCGAGAGCAGAGGAGAAGGGGCTCAGCAGGGCACACACAGAAGGAGCTGAGCCACCCTAACCCCTCTCAGAGGAGAGGGGCCAGGGCAGGCTCTGGAATGGGAGTGCTGGGGCTGAGTCCCAACCCTGTCTGACTCCCTGAGTGAGTGACATCCCTTCTTTCAGCTGGGTGAAAGTCAGGGGCAGTCAGCTGGGTGTCCCAGCCACTGGCGGAGCAGGTCCCCTGCAGACTCCTCCGTGGGCCCGTCTTCCCCGCTGGCACGCATGTGCTCCCTACCCAGGGCAGCTGGGCCCAAGCCCCTTGGCCTCCCAGCTGTCCCTAGGCCATGGATGGCAGGACAGGGGAGTTCTGCACCCTGCTACCCGCGCTGGGGCACACTGGTGCATTTCCTGGAGCCACAAAGGACATCAGGCTTCTGCGCTGACCCAGTGAGGTCCCAGTCCCAACAGTCAGTGTTCCTCCTGAGGGTCAGAGCCAGTGGGGTGCAGCCGGGGACCCAGCTTGAACTATAGCCGTGTGGTAACTGGAGCCCCAGATCATACTCCTCCCAGAGTGTCCCTGTTTCCCAGGGCCTGCCCTGCACATTCTCCAGACACCGAGCCTGCCTCTGGCCTGGTGTGTGGGACAAGGCCCTCTGGCAGTGCGAAGCTGGCGAGAAGGTCCAGCCTCCCAGTCTGGGGGGCTCAGCCTCTGGGATTGCTCTAAAGACATTTTTTCTGCGTCAGGCTTCCGAGACCCGCCCTGGCTCACAGAGCTGACTCTTCTGTCCTTTTTCTTCCCGCTGCAGGACGCCCGCGCTGCGGTGGCTGCCACTGCCTCCCTGGGGGGCCCTCGCGCCAACACCGTCCTGGAGCGCGTGGAAGGCGCGCAGCAGCGGTGGAAGCTGCAGGTGCAGGAGCAGCGCAAGACAGTCTTCGATCGGCACAAGATGCTCAGCTAGGCGGGCCGCCGAGCTTGGGCCAAGGACCGGAGGCCACGGCCAGCTTCCCACGCTGGACGGAGCCAGAGTTCCCTTCCCCACCCTTTGGTGCTGCCCTTCCCGGGATTTCTCTTTAGAAGCCCGTGGCCTTTTTCCTTCTCCTCCCTCTCTTTAGAAAAGGTACAGTCAGCTGGTTGAATCTGGGAAGAGTGCTGGGGTCCCTGATCTCGGCTTTGCCAGCTCCAGTGCTTGGGCCTGAGGGGACGGGGGTGGCAGGCCCGGGCGGAGCGGCGATGTGTCAGCTGGCCTCAGGATTGGAACAGTCTGTACCTCCTTACTTCCCCCACTGCTACTCCTCCAGCTCCAAATCTTGGGAATGTCCTTACCCTTTGCTGGATAGAGCTGGGTCCTCAAGAGCTCAGTATGCGGGAGGAAAGCAGTCAGCATGTGCTCTGTCTCCGCCATGGGTCTTCTGGCCACCTTCCTCCCGACCCCGATACCTCAGCCCCAGCTCAGCCTGGTTCTAGCCCTCAGGACGGCTCTGATGGGACAGCTGACGCCACTGAGCTGCACTGTCTTCAGGGCACATCCAGACACTTGTCCCCCCCCCCCCCACACACACACACACGCTGTTCCACCAACGCACGGCAGTGCCGCTGCGCCTTGCTCCCTGTGGCCCCTGGCCCCTCACTCCCCACCCAGGAGGCCGGGCCAGCCCTCATGTCCCCGGGTCTGTGGTTGTTGAGCCAGACAGTTGGTGGGACCATGCGACCAGGAGGCGGAGGCAGTGGCTCTGAACACCACGGCTCCTGTCCTGGGACTGCCACTCCTCTCTGAATTTCATTGTACCAGTGCATGGAGAGAAACGTTTGTCCTTCCGTTGTCTGTAAACCAAGGAAGCCATCATTAAATTGTCTTATTTCTCTCATTTTCTGGATTTTAAGAGATCTAGAGAGCTGGGAGTGTTTTGCAGGTCATCTGATACATGCTGTGTCCCGGAGAGGGGACAGAGAACCTAGTTCTTACTAGGTCTGGGCAGAGAAGCAGAGCCTAGACAGTCCTGGGACAGCGGAAGGGCCCACAGTGGGCTCCTGCAGAGGCCCAGGGCTCACCAGGATTCCCGCTTGCTTGTCGGGTGGGGACTGCTCCTCCCAAGCTCGCTCCACTGACCCTGGGGAGCTGCCCTGAGAGCTGACTTGTGTTTCACCATTGTGGGAGATTCCCCCTTAAACTCTGAACAGTGCCTGCTGTCACTGTCTTACAAGCCCAGTAAAAAGGGCTCCCCGCAAAATCCATACATGTTCCCTAATGAGAGCCCACGGCTCTTCAGAGGAGCAGGGCAGCCAGGAAAACAGAACTGCCCTGGAGCAGCAAGCGTGCGCACCATCAGGGTCCCCCCTGCTCCTCCTGGCAGGTGCAGCGTGGGCTGCGTTCAAGACGCCATCAGAAACCGTGCACCTTGAGGGACCAGGCAGGTCTACCCGAAGTTTCTGCCCTTAGGTTGTGCGAGCAGACGGGTATGGAGAAGCTCCGTGTGTGGGGCCCTGTGCTGGGTTCTTGGTGAGGGGGGTCCCGGGAGAACTATGAGGTGGGGATTTTAGTTTGTCAAGATTTGCCCAAGTTTAAAGTCCAGTACAAGTACTAAAGGGGATGGGAGGGGGTGACATGCAGATGGGGCTTCCGGGAAGAGCAGACACTTGGGAGGTGGCCTTGGAAGTAAGCAAGGGACATAGCTGAGAAGGGCCAGAATGACTGTGGGATCCTGAGCAGAGAGTCTGAGCGAGGTTTTTGAGGGGGCTGACAGGAGCTCCATGTGCCCCGGGTGGGACACCAGCAGAGGAGCCAGCCCTGGTTCCGTTTCCACCCTCTTTGTGTGCCTGGCAGAGACCAGCGCCCGCCAGGGCCACCCTCTGCTCCAGAAGACCAATGGGGTGCGTTGTGATGCTTGCCGAGGGGGCAGCGCGGTTTCAAGAGGCAGACAAAAGTGGGCAGATGGGTGTGTTAACCTGTGGAGATTAACCAGTCCAGAAGTGGGTATCTGACACTGCCGGGTCCCCGCTAAATGGCACCGCCAAGGCAGACCCCGAGTTCTGTGTGTGTCTGAGTTTTGGTTCAGTCCTGCGGTGGACCCAGCCAGTCCTTGGTGGTTTTAAGAATTTGATAGGAAGCAAGCAGCTGTCACCATGAATAAGCTAAATATTTGAAGATAAATTAATATGAAAAATGAGAATGTTCACTTTCCATAAGAATTCCTGGTAGCCAAATACCTCCATATACTTCACTTCACACGCATGAACTTGATTTTTAGACCACTCGTGCAGAGTGGACCTCCTCTTTCTGTGGATGATGGGAGAACGGGGAGCCCAGCAAAGGAGAGTTTACTGCTTTGCTGGTAACCCAGAACAGAGGTTAGGATCCCTTCTGTTAGGACAGGAAAGATCAGAAGGGACACCCTATCCCATCTCATGCGGTGCGACATGAACGTTAGTGTTGTACTCGGAAATCCTATATCCCCGGACATAGGACCTACCTGGATTGGACCTACCCGGAAGACACTGGGCGGATTTGGCCCTGGGGACTAGAGCCTTAGAACAGGTCGCCATGCTTTGAAGCTAGCACCTCCTCGTATGGCTCCAAGGGAGGTGACACGCAGGGAATGGACAGGCCAGCACGCTTCCTGGTGGATTCGCCTCCATCTCTCCCTCAGACCCACTCCATCTCACCTGTACTCTTGTTTCCATGCCCCCACCATACTCATCACCAGCAAAACCCCAGCCGTGGATCCACAGCCCAGCCTGACTGTTCCTCCCTGCAGCTCTGCCCTGCTTTAAGAGAGACTAGAAGTCTGTGGTTTCCACCCCCACCTCCTCTCTACCTTTGGAGGGGTGACATTAGTCCTTGGGCGGGAGTCCTTTCTCATGACCCACTCCTTCCGGAGGTCACTGGGCCACCTTCCTGTATTTCCCCTTCTCCATACCCCAGGAGATCTTAACCTTGCTACTTTAAGAAAATCAAGACCAGTAGGTGTGATCTCAACTTCTTCACTCCCCCTGAAAGTTTTTCTTCATACTTATCTTGGCCTCCTCTCCTGTGGTCTTGAGGGTAGTATGTCCTTCCTGCTCAAAGCCAACACACCCATCCCCTTCTTCCTGGGGCCTCTGTCAGCTCTCCAACCTCACCCAATTTCCTGGTCCTTCTCAGCCTATTAACAGGTGTGGGTCTTCTGCTCTTCAAAGAAACTTCCATGGGCTCCACACCCACCTCTGACTACCGTGGAGTCTACTGTCTGTCTCCATGCCCTCCACTTTCCCTTTCGGTCCTTCACCCTGGGCCCTCTGGAGGCCAGGTCATTGATGACTAGTTGCCAAGCCCAGAGGATGTCCTTGGTTCTTCTCTTTCTGCACCCCTCTACTATATTTGATACCATGATCCTTCTTCCTTCATGAATTTCTCACTTGGCTTCTGGGACCTTGCCTCTTTGGTCCGCCTCGCCCCTTCTGACCATCCCTTCACTTCTCCCTAAATATTTGCTATATTCTCAGGCTTCTAATCCCAGCTTACGTGACTCAATGTAATATTTAATGTCGGGGTGCTCTCTCTGAAAGTCTGTTCTCCTTTGTGATTCTCTAGTATTGACTCTAGAATCTGTCTAGCCCAGACCTGAGGCTTGAGCTCCAGGTGCATCTACCTGACTCTCTGCTGGACCCTCCAATGGGTGCGTCAAGCATGTCAAAAGGCGCCATGTCCAAGATTAAGCTTGTCTTTAATTGGCTTTTTACTAGTTATCTGAATCGGTTGTACCCCCACCCACGAACTTGTTCAGACCAGAGACCTAGAGATCATTCAGGTCTTGATTCTTCCCTTTTTCTGTGGTGTTCAAATGCCTAGTCATTCAGAGTCCCACCAACTTGACCTTCAAGTACATTGACTCTTGAACAGTTTGAACTGCTGTTGGGTCCACCTATATGTGGGTTTTTTACAGCATGGTACCTACTGTAAATGTATTTTCCTTACGATTTTCTTAATACTTTCTCCATCTTTACAGATAAGAATATAGTATATAATGTACCAAGTATGTGTTATCGAGTTATTTATGTTACTAGTAAGGCTTCCAGTCAAAGGTAGGAAATTAGCAGCTAAGTTTTGGGGGAGTCGAAAGTTATATGCACATTTTCAACCGTGCAGGGGGCCAGCGCTGATAACCCCCACATTGCACAAGGGTCAACTGTAGTTCAGGAATCTGTCCCCTTCCTCCACCCCCACTGCCCCTCCCCAGTTCACACCGTCCTTTCTCTCAGAATCATGCTGCTTCCCTCCCTCAGAACCATAAAGGGCTCCCCCGTCTCCTAAGGCTTGAGGCCACGATCTGCCTGTCCCTTGGCCTTTAGTTCCAAAACAAACTGGTGGAGTTGCCGGGTGGGGCCGTTGGTTGGGAGGAATTGCGGGGCCCTCCACCGACGGGCTCACGTAGGGGGGTGCGGGCCGCAGGGGCCAGGGACACAGCTCATCCTGAGCCCCCTGCGAGGCTCTGCATTTTGGGCGGGAGGCACTGGCAGAAGCTCCCACCACAGGCCCGGGGGGTCTGAGGCCAAAGCAGAGCTTGAAGTGGTTGAAGAGCTCGAAGGGGGATGACCAGACCTTTGCTTCCCCACCAATTAATTCCCGAGCATTGGCTTTCCAGGCGCGGGTGCCTCGGCCAGGCTCCGGGGAGCCAGCAGGTGGGGTGGTCAGAGTGCAGGCCTTAGAAGCTGGAATGCCGCTGGCTGCTTTGGCCACCCCCTCTCCCCTCTGAGCCAGTCCTGTCCTCTGCAATGACTCCATGGCCCTGGGCCTCGCCCGCGGTACGCGCTCATCAGGAGGTGGCCACCATTCTGAGGGGCTGGACCCAACTTGCCCCCTAAGATCTGGCCTCCACATAAACAAGTGGGCGGTTAAGAGCACGAACTCAGCCACCCGCTGGCGAGGCGACGGAGCACGTTTTAAAGCCTTGCATGCCTTTGTTTCCTCACTGTGAGACATGGGTCATGACCTCCTTCCTTGGGTTACCGTGAGGAATAACTTGTTAATGTAAAACACTTAAAGCGAGCCTCGCACATCAATAAGCACCTGGTATTGACTCTTCTTACTTCATTGTCATTACTAGTACAACATAACCTGCCCATAGGGTCAAGTTCTGTAGATTCAACAGGGAACTCACACTTAGGGTGACAGGGGCCCCTAGGGCTAAGAAGCCCTGGCCCCTCAGCTAACCCCATTCTTGAAGTTCTGCTCAGAACTCTCTGGAGTGATTATTTGGTGGCTCCCTTGGCCAGTGACCTCTCTGCTCCCTAGGCACTGAGTCAAGGCCAGAGACAGGCCGACCCTGACTGCCGCGGCTCCTCTGATGACTGCATCCGGGCAGACACGGAGGGCAAGACTCCAGGCTGGGAGTCCAGAGCCCTGGTCCCACCCTGGCTCTGCTGCTACTTGCTGGGTCACCTCCAACAGCAGGCCTCCTGCCTGAGCATCTCCGGATGGAGTGAGGACACCCAGCCCATTGTCGCCCGAAGGGCGGTTCACATGAGCAGGGCGATTGTAGGGGTGCCCCGAAGAATACTTTTCATTCTAGTAGTTAAGTAATTATTTTAATGAGCATTAGGGGGGGAAAAATGCCATCAGCACATACACTTGTGGTTTCGGGGAAACTGGTGCTAAGGACAAGTGAGAAGGGGGAAGCAAGTGCATATGAAGAAAATATTAGCAAAACAGTCCGAATGGCAGAAATTTGGAAGAAGCTGGGTGCTGACGATGCTGATTTGGGCCCCCTGAAGTGGTCGCTCTCACAAGCACCGTCAGACCTGACATCTGTAAACCACCCAGCCTCCCTAGATTTCAATCTCCCACAGGCTGAAGGGGGTGCAGTGGGGTGGATGCATAGTAAGGGAGCAGTGGGGCCGGGGGAGCTCAGAGCAGGCACCAAGGGAACCCACACCCGAAGCTCTGGACCCAGCCCCCACCAAAGGACACTATAGTACAGTGGTCAGGGCCATAGACACGGGAGCCAGGCCCCCCAGGTCCCAGTCCCCGCGCTGGCTCTTCCGAGCCCTGTGAACTTGGGCAAATTCATCTGTCTTCGTTTCTTCCACCGAGCAGTGGGAATAGGGGCTTATGTCCCAGGGCGCGGAAGGGGTCCGGGTGCGTGTGTGAGTGGAACAGAGCCTGGCAAGAAGTAAGTGCTCTGTGGTGTGGTCTGTAACCATGTAAGGGAAAAGAGTGTCTTCCCCAGCTGCTGAGAGGGGTCCGTGGGGTCCCCAGTCACTTTGTGCAAGGAAACAGTGTAGAATTCACCTCAGGGGTGAGGGGGACGAGGCAGAGGCCAGAACACAGGTCCCCTCGCTTCTACCTCGTCTAAGTCAGTAAGCTTTGCCAGAGCTGGGCTCTTGCTTTGCAGAAGGCTAAACCAGCTGACCGTGTGTCTCGGGTAAACCCCGCTGGTCTCTGGGTGCCAATTTCTGTGGCCTGGGTGGCCTCCAAGGGCCCCCTCCAGCTCTGGCACTAGGCAGTTGTGTGGAACAGCCCTCTGCTGGTCCCCAGCGGACACACGGCAGCCCTGAGCCCAGCAGTGCGAGTAGGCGTCCTGCCCAGCCCTGGAACCGTGTCTCTGGAGGGCCACTGCACCCCGCTTGGTCCCCCACTCATCCCCAGGAGTGCCCAATGATCACAACAGCTCCCAACACCCAAACTGGGGTCATAAAACCGCTGGGAAGAGAGGGTTTTCTTCCCGTAAGCATAAGGACTGTCCCCACGAGAAGAGACTCCCTGTGCCTTCCTGGGCTTTGCACCCTGCACGTTCAGGAGGCATTTCCTAAGCTCTAATCAAGTCCCTCCTGTGGCACCGATTTCCATTTTAGAGCCTCTCGGAGCCCCCTGGCCAGCCCAGGCCAGGTGTGCCGCTCCCCACCTTGGCCCTCAGCTGGGCAGCCGCCCACGAGGACAGCAGCATCCCCACTCGCCCTTGGCTCCAGCTGGAGCTGCAATTGTCTTGCTTGGACTCCGGGCAGCCAATCGTAGGAGGCCAAGAGTGGCCCTCTCTCCTCCTTGGGAGTGGATCCCAGATCAGAGGAGCCCCCCACCCCCACCGCCCTCCTCCCTCCCCTTCTGGGTGTGTCGCCGTTTGAAGCTTAATCAGGAAAGTGTACCTGGCTCCTGGTGCTGTGGCAGGGAAGCTGGGCCAGAGGCTGCTCAAGGCACCACAGGGCAGGTGGTGCAGCACCGGAGATCCCTCTGTCCCCCGAAGGCCCACAAGCCACAGATCGCTGTGAGCGGCAGCAGCCGTGCTGGCGGAGTGCTCCTGGGAGAGGTAACTGTGCAGGTCTGGGCTGAGCGATGTGTTTGAGTTTTGTCCTGAAACAGTGCTGGCCCCACCCGGCCTGGAGGAGTGAAGCTGGGAACAGTTTACTCAGGGCTTAGTCACTCCTGAGGGCTTTCCTCCCCAAAGGACAGGAACGCCTGCTGGGGGCATTATGGCAACCATCTCTAAGGGGAGCAGGCAGGATTAGCTGTGCTGCCAAGGGCTTTGCTACCAACTGGGAATTTTTTCTGTGGACTTGGTCATGGGAGAGTCCACTGCCGCTGAGTTTAGCCCAATGCCTGATGCCTGCCAATGTCCAGAGACTAAAGTATGGGTTTTCTGGGTGGAAATCAGCTGGGGGAAAGGTCTTCTGGAAAGCAGCTAAAAATGGGAAGGGTCTGGGCAGGGGAGAGCTTGGTTCTCTTTCTGAACATGGGAACAGGCAGGAGGTGGTACAGGGCTGTGGTTGGAGGCACAGCCTCTGGAGCAGAATCAAATCCCAGCTGCATAACTTAGTAGCTGGGTGACCACAGGCCATTTGCTTCTCTGGGTCTCTGTTCCAACCCCTGTGAAGTGAATCAATAATACCTACCTCAGAGCACTGCTGTGAGAATCAAACGAGAGAAGTACTTAGACCAGCGCTTAGCACAGAGTAAGTTCTGTTTAAGTATTTTGTTGCTTTTTTTCCTCCTGCTATTTCCTAGAAACATGATCTCTGAAGCGCTCCCAGCCTCAGTTCCTGCATCTGCAACACAGGGAAGAAAAGTTAGTACGAGAGGCTTAAATACACTGCTAGCCCATGGTAGGTGTGTTGCAATAAATTGCAGCCCCCTTCCCTGTGAAGTGAGCCAAGATCCTGTCCCCGTGAAAACAATGTCTTTCCTTCTATTCCTTCGTATGCTTTTTACGCTGCTGTGAGAGGAAGTTTGGAATGAAAAGTTTTGTACCCTCAGGCCGGGAAGGTCTGTATAGCTGCTCCACCACGGGCATGAGACAAACTAGATGTGGCTCGTGAGTGTCTGCGACCCCGCTGCGTTCTGCGGATCACGTGGACGGGGCTCACGTAGGACCTCGCACTTGGCCACAGAATCGCCCCTCCATCTTTGGGCTCCATCCGGGCACCTCCTGGGTGTTAGGGGCAGCACTGGCCCTGCAGGATGCTCAGGGCATGAGGCACCATCCCGCCTGGCTTCTTGAGAGACCAAGATGCAAACATGTAGCAAAGTCATTGGCGAGGTCATCGGCAAGCGGAGAGAGAAAGGTCCCCAAACCAGTGATGGCCAAAGCAAAGGCTTTAGGATTCAGGGGAGACAAAGAATAGAACAGAATGGGAGGGGCAGAGAAGTCTCCACGGACAAGGACAGACTCCGGCTGGTTCCAGAGGGGGAGCTGAGTTTGGATGTGTGGAAAGGCAGGGGCTGAGGCACTGGGAGGGGAGTGACCTGGGCGTCATGGGGAGAAGGCAGAGGCTGGTGTGGAGAGACCCTGGAGGTAAGGGCTGATTTGACGATGTGCGGAGAGAGAAGGTCAGAGGAGGGGGAGGGTGGCATCCCGCTGAGGACCTTCAGGGCCGGCCAAGAAGGTGGACAGTTACAAGAAGAGTTATAAATTGTCTCAGTGGGGAGAAACATGATGGAAGTCACACTGTAGCGGACGAGCCAGTTCTGCGCAGCTGGAGGATTTGCGTGGGGCAGTTCTAGAGCCTGGAGAGCGGTGCCCGCCCACCCGACAGCAGCAGATGTTGGCGGGGCCTCCCGGACCCACACCGTGACCTTTGGGAGTAAGTGCCACTGCTGTCCCCCACCTACAGAAGAGAAAATAGAACAGGATGGCTCTGGCTGCTTGAGCTGGGAGGTGGCAAAGCCAGGATCCCAAGCCACAGTTGGCCAGGAAGGGCCTCAGGGAAACTCAGACTTTTGTTCAGTGACCCGGAGGGACTTTTTAACCAATGAAATACCCATCGCCTATGAGGGCGACTTTCTTCTGTGGCAAAGGGGCGAGAGTCTCTTTTTCCACTGTTCCCTGATTTGGCAATGATATGGGCCCCCAAACGCAGGTCTGTGCCTGAGATGGGTGCTGGGCTCAGGGCAGGAGCCTCAGGGAGGCAACTGCCTTACTCATGGCTGAGGGGGTGGTTCATGAGAGCAGTACCCACAGGGTCAAGTCCCGTGGTGCCCCCCAGCCCGCGTACCCTGCCTGCAGCCGACTGTTCCCCATGGGGGGAAGGTCAGGCCCAGCTCGAGTTTCCCGGTCCGAGCTTGTCTACGGAACTTCTGGTTGGACCTCCCCATGCCTTTAAGGCATCTGTAGGATGATTTTCCTTCCTCGTTTTTGTGGTTGAGACGAACACAGATTCATCACAGGAGTTCAGAGATGCTCTCGCGCGCCGGCTCTGCACAGGCACCGGTCCTAGAGGGCACCAGAGCAACTTGTGCTGGCAAGGTGTTGGTACCCCTTTGGCCAGGAGAATCGGGTGAAACACTGCACTCCCATCAGAATGTTGACCAGGTCCCTTCCCTTTGTCTTTCATTCACCAGCCGCCCTCCTGCAACCCTAACAGCACCCCCCGCCCCACCATGAGGTCGGGCTCCTGTGAGCTGTTTCTACTCACACGGCCTCTGAAGGCTGGGGAAGGAGCAGCCTTGTCTGACGCTGAGATCTGTCCACCAATCCCATTATACTTACTGGTGGCTTTGGATCCAGAGGAGTCCAGATGTCCTCCTGGCTTCTAGACTATAGCATCGTTCCTCCCCCTTGGGGTGTCACTGACCACAGGGGCAAGGGTGGGAGTATGGGTAGAAAGAGCAGTGACTGGAATGGTCTTTCTTTTGAATTTCGGTTTTACTCGTTCTCTTAGTCTGTTAAAAAAGACTTACCCTTGGATGAAATGATGATGCCTAACGGGTCCCAAGGTGTATGCCAGTTTCTCTTAAATGCCAAGTTTGATACTTATCAGCTCTGTGACCTTAAGAAAGTTACTTTACCTCTCTGTGCTTCAGTTTCCTATATGCAAAATAAGGGTAATGAGATTGTAGTAAGGATTAAATTACTGGCTGTGTGTGTGTGTGTGTGTGTGTGTGTCACTTACAATAGTGACCAAGATGGAGGAAATCTTATATACAAGTTAGCTATTGTCCTTTGGTCTCGGAATTCCAAGCTCTTAATGGCCCTGAGCTAGCGGGTCACTGTTTCTGAAGGTAGATCTAGCGAGTCCCTTGGTGGTAAATGCAAGAATGAGTTTTTTTCCCCAAAGTTCATTACAGGCCTGAAGGGATATTTGAGAAATCTTCCCGACCCCTTAGCTGTCGTCCTTCCAACATGTATGTAGAGATGGCCCCCATCTGTGGCTCCTGCTTTTAAAAGGGTGATCACAAAATTACTAACTACAATCCTTTTACATTTGTCTGGAACTTTATAGTTCACAAAATGATTTTACGAACTTACCCATTTGATCACCAAACAGATCAGGCATGTGTTCCTGTCCCCCCATCACAGTTGTGGGATGTCAGGAGCAGAACTGAGATAGTAGCACAGTGCTTTCTCCTTCACATCCTGCTCGATGTCTTTTCCTTCTCTCAATTCCTTTTGGTTTTACTTCTCTGTAAGTACTATAGTGAGCAGTGCTTACTCCGGAGCCCAAATACCAGGATATGAATCTTAGCTCTGGCCTGAACCGGCTGTGTTACCTTGGGCAGGTTGCTTAACCTCTCTGAGCCTTCTCGTCCTCGTCTGTAACACAGGATACTGTCGGTGCTGCCCCCCACCCCGACCCCCCAGGCTGTAAGGAGAGCACACTGAGAATCGTGTCTGGCGCATAAGAGGGCACTAGGTATGTGATGGGCACTGCTACCCACATGCAGTTCTTTCTTCCTTCGTCAAGCTGGGGACAGTGGTTGCAGCTGTCCTGTGCTGGGCCCCAGCTCACAGCAGTATCCTGGAAGGAGCTCAGGAGATGTCCGGTGGGTGACCCAACCGGCAGTAGGACCCCTGCCATACCAACCTGACCCGACCCTGGTAAATTGCACCCAAGCTGTGTGACACCGAGCAGCGTTCTTCACCTCTCTGAGCCCCAGGTTCCTCTTCTGGAAACAGAAGTGCGAGGGGCCGGTGAGGGTTGCACGAAACAGTGAGAGCAGAGCAGCAAGCAAAGCATCTGACATCAGAAGGCTCCTAATCCCCATTAGGTTCCTTTCTCCACTCCTTTCCTTTTCTTGGAGATGCTCAGCAGAGCGGCGCCGTGCTCACACTCGCGGCTCCGCCATCCTACGCCAAAACTCTGCAGTGCTGTTCTCTTGCTGGAAGTGCCACAGACAGGCTGCTCGGCAGCCACCAGAGCTTTCTAGAACCTGAGGTGGGAAGGATGGCATGGCGGGCAGTATGAGGCCAGGCGGCTCTGGGGCCGAGGCCACTGCAGCTCTGCCTGGTCCAGTGCGGGCGTGAGGGATGGGGGGAGCGTGAGGGGCTGAAATCAACCTGCATAGGCCCCGTTTCTACCGAGAGGCTAAGGCTGTTTCTAACCCTCCAAAGGCACTCTGTGGGCGTGGGGCCCCTGGGCTTGGCGCCCCTTCTCCTTGGTCAGATCCAGCGTGATATCCCTGAGATTCTGAGATGATTATGTATGTTACACATGCGTTTGCGGGTGTTGCATATGCCTATGGTGGAAGTGGTGAGGTTATCCTTCTAGAAAGAGTTCCAGGCTCCAAGACAGACTCCCAAGGGGGCTATGACATTTCTTACTTTAAAAAGTCAGTGTACGTGTTTATTATGAACATTTAAGGTACATTCTTTAAGGTACATACCAGCTCCCTGGAATGTATTCTATTTGATGTTAGCAGTCTTAAGGGAAAAAGAAGTGTTCTAAGGTCCATTGGGAACCTCTGAGTTAGCCCAAAACAGCTTTCTTTACTCCAGGGCTTTCTCTGGGATGCGAATGGACCCTGTGAATCTCGCAGAAAGGGAGTAAAAGGGGCTGCACTTCTCAAAGTATTTGACCACGGAGCTTTTGGGGGAACAATTTTATTGACTACCTTGCTGGAGCCCGGGGGATGTCCAAGATGACAGCACAAAGCCAATGAGTTCTGTCATTAGAAACTTTTTTTTTTAAATTAACTAATCTCTACACCCAAAGTGGGGCTCGAACTCACAACCCCAAGATCAAGAGTTGCATGCTCCACCGACTGCGTCAGTCGGGCCCCCCACTCTGTCATTCTGAGTGCTTGGTTTCCTTATAAATCCTCCCAGGTTTTGGCAGCGGGGGGTGGCGGGGCTGTGCAGCTGTGTAAAGCCCCACCTTGCATCTGTCCCCCGCGGGAATCTTTCAGAGAGGCAGGAGAAGCAGAAGATCATGAACTCCCTTTCCCCAAAGCCACTGCTGAAGCCATGCAGTCCATGTTCAGCCAGTTGCTGACCTCAGACACCCCCCTGCGGCTCCAGTCCCAGTGAAGACAGTGAGAGAAGCTACGAAAGTCGAAAATTATGTTACCTGCTCCTTAAGTGGTCCAGGCTGTTGGAAGTTCACGTCTCCATTTGTTTGATAAATGATGGTTCAGCCCTCCCCAAGGACTCCCAGTGTCAATCAACAAACATTTATTGAGCACATACCGTTGTCTTAAAAACGAAGCCTAAGACAGGCATTCTTTCGCTTAAAGTTGACAACCTGGTTAGGAGTCCGTGTCAGGAGATGCTCTGGGGAGAGCACCTGCTGGCCACCTGGGGACCACCAAGAATATAGCAGGAGGCAAAGTGGAGAGACGGGGCTGAGTAGCCACTGGACACTTGGGAGAGGGCTGGGCCAGGGATCGGCAGGCAGTGCTCACGAAACCGTCAGCAAGAAGTTACAATCCTGTGCTCTCCCGGGGGTTGTGCTGTTAGCGACTCTGGCAGCATGCGACAATGAGGAGCTGGTACTGGTAGGCAAATGCTTCACGCTGTCCATTAGGAGCAGCAAGGCTTTGGGAAGGAAGCCCAGGACACCCTCACGGACAACTTACTCTCTCTGTTGCAAGTTGTACTGGGGGTTATGGAATCCTTTGTATAATACTTTGACGACAGTCGGCCCTTCACAAAGCAGCTGTACGGGGTATCACAATCCTAAAAGGGGAAGCGTCATGACATGAGCTTCATGGAAGAACATCAGGTGCCTCTCGCTGAGCACATCTGCTCTGCCATGCCAGGGTGAAATTAAACCCGCGTGGGGCAGAACGGTGAGGAGTGGAGGGATGCCACGGGCAAGGAGTGCCCTCGGTCCCGGAGAGGAGCCAGGCCCCCTTTGGAAAGTGGACAGTGTTGCCCACAGGTGCTATTTTGTGGCTACTTAAAGCAATCTGTGGGTTGTTGAACTTGACCCAGTCCGTAGCCCCCACCACTGCTAAAGTGTGGGAGAGGGGTGGGAGTAGAGGGGAAATCCTATACCTACTTCCGAACCACACTTCTCTCTAGTGAGTTGCCTAATACTGACACAATGTGCTATTTTCTGTTCAAAACAAATAACAAAATATGCTTGATTATACATACTTTATTTTATGTATCTGTATAATGAAAGTTTAAGGGATATGAATTGATTCACAAACTCAGGAAGAGAATTCGTGCATGTTAACAGAAAACTGAGTGACTCTTCATTGAGGAGGGTCTTCTTTTCCCCCCAGATTTCCAAAAGATCTGGAAACACGGTTCCCAGGGGGAAGTTTGTTTAAACTTCCACACTCATGAGGTCCCAACCTGGAATTTCATTCGTCAACTACTGCCATTGCCTCTCATCGCCACACGGTGGCACTGTTAGCAAATGGTTCTGCCCAGTCCCCTGACCTGGGCGGGAGCTTGGGCAATTCTTGGATTGCTGATCAGATCCGGCCCAGGTTGCAGATCTTTGAGTGAGGACCATGCCATGATTCAGGGTGCCTGACCTCAAGCAAGGAGGCTCTTTCTCAGGTTCCCTGGGGTACAGATCTTGGTGCTTAACTCAGTCTGATGACATCCCAATTCTTGCGGTCCCACCAGCAGAGCTCCATGGACACCCTCCTGAGACTATCCTCAAAAGGGTGTTCCCTTCCCAAGGTTGACCAAGGTGACCTGCAGAACCTCTCACCAGATCAGATGCTCAATCAAAGCACGATTATTCGAATCTGCAGGGGGACATCCCCTCCAACGAGAATCATAATTTAATAAGATGCTTGTGTTAGGCCAGAACAAGCCCCTCTGATCCTTGGTTCAGGTGTGAAGCTGCAGGGAGACATCCTGGGGGAAGGGGTGGGGAGAGAGGGTTCGAGGAGGATATGGCTCTTTAGGTTTGTTGCCTTTTTTTTTTTTTTTAAATGACCCTCAGGTTCCTCATCTATAAAACCAGGTAATCTTAGCACCGACCTCACGAGAATGGCATGGAAGTAAAATGGGGGTGGTCCATGGAAAGCATGGAGCGCAGTGCCTCCCACACCATAAATAATAACTAACAGCTAGGATTATCTTTACTATTATTTCACTGCAGTGTTTTGTTCACTGCTCTATCCCACTGCCCAGAGCAACCCCTCGTGTACACAAGGCCCCTAGTTAATAAGTGCTGAGTGAACGGTTCTCTTGCCTCTCGGTGATAACCTAGTGCACCGTGGCCCTAGGCTTCCGGTCTGGGGTGGGGGATTCGATGGCAGAAGAAGGAACTCTAGGCAGCTGCGGGTGTGTCTTCCCCTGGGCTCCCAGCCAGGTTATCAGCTCTTTCCTCCCAGTAAAGAGAGAAGTGACTCGAGAGTTTGAAGGCGGTTTGTCACTTGTCTGAATAGTTTGATGAAAAAAATGGAAACAGTAAGTCTGGAACATAAATAAGTATTGAATATTGAGTCAACACAAATAGATATTAAATTACTTTTGTAAAATTGTCACTAAGCTTCTGACGGTTATCAAATTAAATTTGAATAATGAAATCAAATTTGAATAGACAGGGGTCACCCGGGAGAGGACAGGCTAGATCCCATGTTTTACCAAAACAGAGCACTGCTAGCGAATAATCCTCGGCAGAGTTATGTACCCAACACTGGGCAAGGGGCAGCAGGCATTACCTGAGAATGAAGGGCCAAGCCCTGGCCTCTGGTGGCTTACAATCTGGCTGAAGATTCAGAAGACCCTGGAAGTCCATGGTGGGAGCTGCAGAGCTCAGGCAGTCAGCATGGGCGGGAACTCTCTCAAATGTTGGCAGGAGTGGGGAAAAGAAAACTATTTAAAGGGTCCCAGGGCTTGTCAGTAGAAGCCAAGGAGAGAGGTCAGCAGAGAGTGACGGGAGGAAAATGCTCCTGATGGAGCTGGGAGTCTGTTAGAAAGAGATTTTCTAGAATCTTCCCTCCAAAGCAGCAGGGAGCCCTGAAAGGCTGCTGAGCAGGGGCGGGTTATGTGAATTTGTCCCGATGTCTGGCACATTTGCTTCCGCTCTTGAGACCAGACGCAAGTCTCCATGACACTTAGACTCACTGTTGATTGTTCCCCATTTTCATTCAGCATGGAGGGCAGAGCTAGCTGGTGACAGAGTTGGGACCAGTTAAGGACAAAGATGAGAAAGTGCAGAAGGAGACGCCCCCCGAGAATCTGAGTCACCGACCTTCCCCTGCCAGGGAGAGAGCTCACCCCTTTCTGTCTCACAGAAAGGCCTTCCCCAGTGTCCAAGGCCTCCCGCTGCCCCATCGCGCCCCATGTGGGTGCAGCTTGCTCCGTCACTCCCTCTTCCATGAGGAGGACGATGGTAGAGTAGCGTGACAGGTGCTAAGATTGCATTTGGAGGACACTAGAGACACACACAAGTGGGGAGAACAGGGCCTGAGAGGATTTCTGGAGGAAACTAGACCCAGGCTGAATCTGTTCACCACATGTAATGAGGGTTGGTGGCACTTAAATTCAGTGTGGGCCACTTAATTTCCGAGATAACAGCTTCCTAGAGCCTGGGAGAGGCTGTGTGTAACTGAACCCGACCCCGACAAGCCCAACTTTCTGCCCAGACTTCTGGCCCGCTCAACAAACTTTTGCATAGCAGCGTCCGCTCCAGGCCAGGAGTTGGGCCGGGCTCTGCGCACACAGAGGTGAGAGAAAAGAGAAAAGTGCCACAAAGGAGAAGCCCAGGCCGGGGTGAGAGGGCACAGCTGGGATCCACGGGCACTGGGGCAAGGAAGGCTTTGGTGTTGCTGCTCTGCCAGGCAGAGGCCTGGGAAAGTCCCAGCAACACCCGAGTCTCTCAGAATCAGATTCATTTCCTTCAGGAAAGAGTTACCCACCTTGGGGGACTCATGGTGGCCACTGTGCTAGTTCAATAAGCAGTCTTTGATGGAAGACTTTGGATGGAAGGCCCTAGAAGGTATCTATCATAAGACCTAATGATCCCCACTCTCAAAGGAAACAACATCATCAGGCACTTTTTATTTGTTTGTTTTACTTTAAATTCCAGTAAGTTAACATACAGCGTAATTACTAGTTTCAGGTGTCGGATCTAGAAATCCAACACTTCCATATGATACAAAATGTTCATCACATGTGCTCTCCCTAATCCCCATCCCCCACCCCCTCCCCTCTGATCACCAGCAATTCATTCTCTATAGTTAAGAGTCTCTTTCTTGGTTTGCCTCTTTCTCTCTCTCTTTCTTCCCCCTTTGCTCATTCGTTTTGTTTCTTCAATTCTATGAGTGAAACCCTATGGTATTTGTCTTTCTTTGATTGGCTTATTTCTCTTGGCATTATACTCTCAGCTGCATCCTTGTTGTTGCAAATGGCAAGGTTTCCTCCCTTTTAATGGCTGAATAATACTCCATTGTAGATATATACCACCTCTTCTTTTTCCATTCACCTATCAAAGGACAGACGCGTGGGCAGGTTCCATAATTTGGCTATGGTAGAGAATGTTGCTATAAACTTTGGTACATATATCCCTTTGGATTAGTATTTTTGTATTCTTAGGTAAATACCTAGTAGTATGATTGTTAAATCGTAGGGTCACTGTGCACTTTTTATAAGCCGGGCCCAGGAGGTGTTTTTTAGTATACTTTTTCTCATTTGATTCTCACATATTATTATTAATGTCCTGTGAGGGATGTTGAATTATCTCCCTTTGTGGAAACCAGGACACAGAGGGGTCCCCCAGCCATGAAAGGATGAACACAGGTTTGAACCCGGCTCTGTCCCTGTCCTTCTCAGCGGCCACAGGTGCCTCCCCTCAGGTGCCTACAATCCCCTTGGAGGGTTGGGGTGGGGTGACACAGAAGAGCCCCTATACAATTCCTAATTGATACGTTCACTCTCCCCTTTTTTAGAAACATTTCCCTGAGCCCAGCGGGCACACTCCTCACAACAGCCGGCGGTTTGTGGCCCAGCAGCAGGGGGGAATCCCCAAGGCGGTAAGGAGCAAGAACGGGGTGCCCATGGCCCCAAGTATGAAGTCCCAGGGTTAGTGCCCGTGGGAGATACCCATGCTGGGCTCAGGAGGAGGTGGGGTGCCGAGGCCTGCTGCCCTGTCCATGGGCGCCGCGGAAGGCAGGGGTCCCGGGAGCCCTGCGGCACAACGGCTGGATCGGCTGGATCGGAGAGGGTGCCGCTGAGCCTCTGCCAGGAGCCACACCGGGCCACAGCGATGACTCCCGTCAGGGAGACCTCAGAGGCCATCCCAAAGGGCGAAGAGGAGTGCTGATCCATCCTGGTATCCCAGGGCTGCTGCTGGCGATGTGACTCGTCCCTGCGGTGGTCGGGACCGTGCACACCCCAAGCAGGGGCGATTCGGGGAGGGTCTCACTCTGGGTCCAGCTCCACGCGGCACCATGAACAATAACTTCTGCCGGGCCCTGGTGGACCGGCGGCCCCTGGCACCCCCCAGCTGCATGCAGCTGGGCGTCGTGCCTCCTCCGCGCCGGGCGTCCTTGCCCCCCGCCGAGCCCCTGGGCAACGTGCCCTTACTGCTGTACCCGGGCCCGGCCGAGCCACAGTACTATGACGCCTACGCGGGCGTGTTCCCCTACGTGCCCTTCCCCGGGGCCTTCGGGGTGTACGACTACCCCTTCGAGCCCGCCTTCATCCAGAAGCGCAACGAGCGCGAGCGGCAGCGGGTCAAGTGCGTCAACGAGGGCTACGCACGCCTCCGCGGCCACCTCCCGGGCGCGCTGGCCGAGAAGCGGCTCAGCAAGGTGGAGACCCTGCGCGCCGCCATCCGCTACATCAAGTACCTGCAGGGGCTGCTGAGCGCGGCCCCCGACGGCGCGCCGCCCGCCGCCTCCCCGCCCGACTGCCCCCGCGACGGCGAGGCCCGGGCGCCCGCCTCCCTGGTGCCCGAGTCGTCCGAGTCCTCCTGCTTCTCCTCCTCGCCGTTCTTTGAGTCGGAGGAATCCAGCCACTGATCCGGACCGCGGCCGGGGGTGCGGGGGCGGGGAGCGGAGTCCGCCAGGGCCGTCCCACTCCGGAGAGCAGCCCGGGACTGCCAGGTCACGCATGGTGCAGCGCAGGTCCCCGGCATTTGCGGGGCCGCCGCGCTTGCGTGTCTGCTACTCCGTCCCTCCGCCACAGTCACCACCGACCCCGTTCCTTCCAGCCTGGGGCAGAGGAGCAGGGAGGGGGATAGAGGTGCACTGTAGAGACCGGAGGAGCCCCGTCGGTGCAGTGAGGGCGCAGGGCCGGGGGAAGTTTCGGGCGCGCGCCGCGCGCGCACGAGGCCGCAGCAGGGCAACCCAGGAGGGCCGTCCCTGAGCCGGCCTCCAGCTCTGCTTGAGTCCCGCGCTGCGGAAAGTCGGAGCTCAGCTCCGGGCTGTGCACCACCCGCTGTGGTGGCCCTCTCCGAATCTGTCGCCACGGGTGGCCCCCACCCCCGTGTCTGGCCGGTCTTTGATTGGGATGAGCCATGCCCTTGCTGTCCACGAGATGGCCTCACATCCTAGCGTCCACTCGGGGAGCTTGTTTGCCACCGCCTCCCCCCGACCACCACCGGCCCCCCTCCCCAACCCTGAGGCCGGGACAGAAGGCCAGACCGAAGCTTGCACTCGCTGGGCCAGATCAGGCTTGGGAAGAAGCCACGTGAGTGCCTTGGTGGCGCCCCCTGGCTTCCTTGCTGGAGGGCGATTACCCACCCGCAACCCTACTCCGGATCCTCAGTGTAGCTTTTTCATCCCCTTTCCCCCCAGGTTGCTTGAGAACTGCGTTTTCCCCCCTCAGACCGTATCCCTCTGTGGGTAATGGGACCATATGGCACTGTCTTTGTACCAAGAGGTCAAATAAAAGATTTGTCAGGTTTTGTGATTCCAGGTCGTTGTCTACCTCAGTTGTCACTGCCACCTGCGGCTCAGAGCACTTCCTGCTGACGGTGTGGGGTGTTCTGTTAGCTCTGCGTTCAGTTAACGTTTCCACGGAGCTTAGTGTACAGCATGGACCGTTGTGGGGCAGGGACCGGAGTCCCAGGCAGGAGACAGGAGCTTTGTGCAACTTAGGTGCTGGAGGGGTTGAGGGAGGAGAGTACATGCCTGGTGTGCACGTTCAAGGTTCTTCTGAGGGAGCCTTTCACCCCAGCGTGAAGAAGTTAGCTTTCCCTGACGGAGGTGCGCCTGGGTGGGGAAGTTTGGCCTGGGAGCTGGCCGCAGGCTCTGAGATGGATGGAGGTGTGGTGTAGTTGTGCTGAACCAGGCCACCCGGCACCTTTACTGGAGGGTGCCATAGGGCTAGGGACCAGGGGAAGCTCATCCTGGCATGAGGGAGCCCGTCCGCAGTTCAAGGCTCCATATGATAGATCACCCCCCTTCCTGAACTCTCTATGGCCCCAGCCTTGAAGCCTTCCATCCTGCCTCCCACCGCCCCCACCCCAGGCCCATGTGAAATTTCCTTCCTCCGCCCCCCTACCAACCTCCTCAGGGACATATTGGGATGTCCCTGGCTGGGCTGGGAAGGAATGACAGCTGCCTGGCCTCAGGAGCTCAGGCCAGGCAGCAGGGAGCCAGTGGAGGCTAATTTTACTTGCTGGGAGCAGGGAAAGTAATCCTCCCGCCCCCGCCCCTGGGCTGGCTCAGCAGGGCACGCGTGGCCCAGCAGGCTCAGCCGGTCCAGTCCCCAAGGTGGGGGCACTGGGGACGGAGGGAGAGGAGGGCAGCGGGGTGGGGGACAGGAGATAGCGAGACTGCCAGGAAAGCCATGGAGCCGTCCTCACCCCAGGATGAGGGTCTGAGGAAGAAACAGCCCAAGAAGCCGGTTCCGGAGATTCTGCCAAGGCCGCCCCGGGCCTTGTTCTGCTTGACCCTCCAGAACCCCCTGAGGAAGGCCTGCATCAACATCGTGGAATGGAAGTATCCTTTGGGACCTCCGGGCTGTCGGGGAGAGCCTCTGTCATGTGGGAGAGGGAGGCAGGGGATAGTCACAGAACCCAGACTTTGGGGGCCCAGGGGCCTGGGGACCTGGAGATGGGGTGCACTGCCCCAGAAGAGGATAAGGAGCCTCTGGAATGGAAAGCTTCAGCTGAGAGGGAGGGGAGCAGCAGGAGGACCTGACGGGGCCGCTGCGGCCTGAGTGCTTGGCCCCAGGCCTGGTGACAACCATCTGCGGAAGGGACCGGGGGCAGTTCACACGTGTGCCCAAACCCTGTTACCGTGGGGCTCCACTGAGGGGTGTGAGGCAACAATCTCATTCTGATATAGGATAGGAGAGAAAGAAGTAGGGCCTCTACAAGAAAGTTCCCTCCACCCTTGATGGGAGGGTGTGAAGGCACAGAGACTGCAGAGTGAGGGGGCGTCTGGCTGAGGATGGAGTCAAGAGAGAAATGGCCTTGAACAAAGGACTGCTGCGGGGGGCTCGGGGAGCAGGCCGAGATGCCCGGCGGTAATAACTCAGACATACCATGCTGGGGACTGGGACTCGCCAACCCTTTCTCTGTTTGCATTAGCTCTGAGAGGAAGACCGATGAAAATATCTGGTTATTTGGGGAAGGAGATTGGGGGGAAGGGCTGGTCAAGTGCCTTCTCAGAGAGAGAGGTCAGGAATATTTGAAATATTTCTGTAGGTTCTGGAAGACTGGGCACCCACCAGCTGTTCCCTAGAAGATAGGAGACTAAGGGCTAAAGGGAAGGATAAGAAAAACTTGGGACCAGTTGGAAAGGCGGGGATCGGAGTTGCCCCCCCCAACCTGGTGACATGCAGCACCCAGGGAATCGAGTTTCTCCCGGTGGGTTCTCTCTCCTACATCCTCTGTACCTCTGCGCCTTCTCCTCTGCAGCTTCCGCCCCTGCGGCCCACCTCTTTTCAAACCCTGGCAGGAAGAGAAGCCGGTGGTCGGTCCAGACCTTCTGTGCACCGTGCCTCCCATCCCCCAACCGGACCCCCCCTCCACCACCCGCTTTCCAGTGGCTCAGACTATGGGATGGGTTGCCGGGCTCTCCCACAAAGGAATGGGCCCCAGGGGTGCCCTCTGGGAAATGACTGTGAAGGGGATGGGTGTGTCTGGGAGGGAGGCGTGAGTGGGTGTGGGATGCGCACCCCAGCGTGTGAGTGTGGCTGGGGAGGGGGCGGGGTGGGCCGCTGACCCAGTTGGGCGGGGCGGGGGGGTGGTGGTGTTGATTCAGGTACCACCTCTGCAGGTTCCCCTTTCCCGTCCCGTCCTCTGGATATTCAGCCCCCAGCAGCCCTTGCCAGTTCTCTGAGTGAGCCCCCCATATTGTCTGGCCAGAATCTCAGAAAATCATGGCATCTCAGGATAGTGGACAGGTAGGGTTGGGGAATGGGCAGGAGCTTGCTGGCGCCTCAAGTTGCCCTCACGGCTAAGTGGAAGTTACCTGTTCCCGAGGAGAACCTGGCCATTTCTGTAACCTGCAGCAGAGCAGGGAAGGAGCAACAGGGGCCCGTACTGTAGGGCACCGCTCCCCTTAACGCTACCGATCCCACACCCCACTCTCCTTAACCCTGACACCAGACCCTTTGAGACCATCATCTTGCTCACCATCTTTGCCAACTGTGTGGCGCTGGCTGTGTACCTGCCCATGCCAGAAGATGACAACAACACTCTGAACCTTGGCCTGGTAAGAGAGGTCCTCCTGCCCCCCCAACCCATGGGCCTGCAGCCCCAGGCTGAGGGATGCCCCCTTGGTGGACTGCCTGCTGGGGGGGTGCTGGAGCTCCTGTCTCCTGAGGAGACAGACCCCACCCTTCCAGCCACCTGCACGGCTGAGCCACTCGACAGCTTTGCAGGGCAAACCTGCTAACTCTGGATTCTGGAATATTGGCCAGCACTGAGCAAGGACTCCCTGTGCCCAAGCACTGTGCTAAGCATCTGATTAGGGGAAGCTCAGAAAATCCACACAACAACCCCTTAAAGTGGTGCCATCTGACGGATGTGGAAACTGAGGCTTAGTAAGGTCAGCTACAGAGTGAGGGAGGCCGAGGGCTACTTTCCCTTTCCGGGACCTTATCCAGAAGGAGCTTGCCTCCTGGGAGAGTGGAATCTAGGGATTCCGAGAGAGCATGTGTTCTAGAGCGCTAGACTACATTCTCCTCGCTCCTTCACCGATAACATGGACACAGAAATGCCGGATCTGGAAGGGGTTTTCCAGGATCCCATTGTCCTATCTCCTCCCCACATCACTGGTGTTTACAGATGAGAAGACCGTGCCCTGTGGAGGTGAAGCGCTGACTAGACGTAACAGCTAGACAGTAGTAAACATGGTTACCATTTATGCTGTGCTTACTGGATGCCTCTGTGCTGAATATTTTACGTTATTGTCTTACTTAATTCTCTTAACTACCCCCTGTGAGGCAACACTGTTAAATCCACATAAAAGACAAGGAAATCTAGGCTCTGAGAGTTTGAGTAACTTGCCCAGGGTCACCCCACATGCAAATCCTGCCACAGGGTCTCAAACTCAGGCCTCTCTGACTTTAGGACTTGCTCTCATTATCACTGTGTTGCCCATGTGGTGACAGCGAGAGGACTTCTAGGGGAAGCCTTCATAAGAAACTGAGCTCTCAGGCATTTACAGTCTGGCCCCTCCGAGGAGACAGGACAATGGGCCCACCATCTTGACAGGCTTTGTCCTGCATTTGTACCACAGGGATGGGAGGGAGGAGGCCAATTAACATGCATCCGGAGCCTGAAAGAAAGATATTTATCTTTGCCTCTCTTTTCTGCCCGTTTCCATGGGAATCTATCTTGAGCTGGTAAGAAGCTGGGGTTTTAAGTGTGTGCTTGGCTATAAACAGAAAAAACTCTGAGCTCCTGAGTGTGGAAGGAGAGTGAGATGAACTGTAGGCAGGACCCGTACGACCAAGCCCGGGAGGGGGCTCTGAGCCTTCCACAAGACTGGCTTTTTATTCAGTGTCCCTGAATCCAGGAGGGCTCTAGGTTCCCCCCACTCTTCAGGATTTCATATTTTGGGGCCTTTGTTCCATTTCAACTCCTTAAGAAGTTGACTACTTTCAAAAAAAAATTGCTCTCTGGAGGGGGTTAAGTTACTGGGTCTGTTATCTTCCATCTTGAAACAAAATGGCTGCCCTAAAAATTTCACCAGGTCCTGTGCACTTTCTTTTAACCTGTGGGCTGGAGTTACAAAGCCTTGGGCAAGGTCTAGAGCTCACAGACACAAGATGATGAGTTTCTGGAAGAGGAAAACCTTACCAGAAACCTTTCCAAAGCAGTGAATATCACTTCAAATGTCAAGGTGAGACAGACTATTAACAATCAATGAGGGATCCTAATCTGATCCCTTTGGGGTGAAGCCCAGAGAGGGTAGGTGATACTCAGGGTCACAGAGCCAGCTTCCAGCTGTGGACTCTTTTTATTTATTTATTTATTTTTATAGATTTTATTTATCTATTTGACAGACAGAGATCACAAGTAGGCAGAGAGGCAGGCAGAGAGAGAGGAGGAAACAGGCTTCCTGCTGAGCAGAGAGCCCGATGCAGGGCTCAATCCCAGGACCCTGGGATCATGACCTGAGTTGAAGGCAGAAGCTTTAACCCACTGAGCCAGCCCCTAGCTGTGGACTCTTAATTCCCACTTGTCAATTATATGTTCATCTCCACACAATCCAGCAGGAGGAAAATTAGAGGAATTAGACCAGAAGGAAGGGAAATCAGATATTTATCTCTCTCTTATTATATTGGATGATTTATAGGTATCTGAGAGAGGTTAGGGACTTTCAGGTCATCCAAAACAACCGGTAGTTTTTAAGAAGGGAGGCCCAAGGACTAATCCTTCATTAACTTTCTCATTCATTTAATAAATTTTTATTTAGTGCCTATTACATCCCTGGCCCATGCTGGGGCCAGTAGACATAGTTCTAATCTTCCCAGGGCTTAATTAATTAAATCAATTAAACATAATATAATTAAACCAATTACACTTAAATTATAGATAAAATGAGATGGGAAGTGTATAAGATTTGGGACACTATGAACACTGGAGGAGGACCTAGTCCTTCCCAGAGGATGAGATGTTTATCCTGAGATGCTAAGGATGAAGAAGGGGCCAACTTCATGGGGATGTGACCTATGTAGTCGCTCTGGGGCCCACACTCAGAAGAGTCCCATGCTTGAGGTTTAATGATCTGTGGTTACAGTACAGGAAATTAAAACGATTTTATCTCTGAATCCTTATTTTGTGAGTGAAGACCAATGGGACAATGGTATATGGAGGTACATGGACCAGTGGCTTGGAGCCATGGCCCACTCCCAGCTCCCCTCTCCCTCCCCCCCGCCCCCCGCCGCCTCCTACCAGCTTCCCACCTCAACGGACAGACACTGCTCCGTCTCTCCCTGCTGGTGTCCTGGGCCAGGGTCAGGGTTGGGTACACGAGGGTCTTGGGTGTCTCAAGATAGGGTATGGCAAGGGCAGTCCCCACCCTAGGTTGACAAGGTCACAGCCCATTCCGTGAATGACTGCCAGGTGGAGCCAACGGCTCGTCCCCCAAGCAGATACTCCGTGTTTCCTGGAGCAGAGGCCACCATACCCCTGTGCTGGCTGTCGCTTTGGGTGGAGGCAGCAAGGCTGTGGGAAGGGAGAGGCCTGCCTCTACTTCCCCACCTCCAGCCAAGAGACAGGCGGTCTGGCTGCTGGATGGTGAGTGGGTCATGGAGGAGGCTGGGGAGTGCCTGCGAGGGTCCGCACTCGCCACCACCCCCCCAGCAGTAAATAGGCAATTAAAAGCCCCGTGACAGGTTGAAAAGGAAACCATGGAAGGAAGCTCTCCCCTGGTGTTAAAATGCTTTATATTTTAACACCAGGGGAGAGCTTGTGGATGCCTCCGCAGGGAGCCCCATGAGCGAGGTGCTGGAAGCAAGAGGTTGAGGGATGAGTTTGCAACCTGGAAAAAATCTCTCGGACCACCGCGTAGAGGGGGGACTGGGGGAGGGGGGCGATGAGAAGGGGAAGCTGGGAGAGGAGGGGGGAGGCTATGAAGTTGTCCAGGCAGGAAGTGGGGGAGACTGGAACTGAGGCCTGATGGGAGAGAGGATGACGTGGAGAGATAGCGAGGCGATGGCTCAGCGGGTCTGGGTGCCTGAGGGATGTGGGGAGGTGTGGGGGGGAGGGGAACAAGAGGCAAGGATGACGCTGGGGTTTCAGAGTAGGTGACAGAGCAGGTGGCGGTATCGCTTTACGAGACGGGCAGCACCCAGGGAGGAGCAGGCTGAGGTGGGAGGAGGGACAGTGATTTTTGGTTTCTGTCATGTTGACATGCAGGTGCCAGCGCTCGCCAGGCGACTGGCTTTGCAGGCCTGAGCATTGGATGGGTGAGAGGTAGGGGGCAGGGCGGGTCAGGAGGCGAGGAAGGCTTCCCACAGTGGTTTTGTGTGCGAACAGAGTCAGGAGGTGGCCGGCACCCTCCACTGTGGGAAAGACGCCCTGACACCCGTCTGTGGGTCAGGCTCCCCTGCACAGTCTGGGTGCCCCCCCCACCCCCGCCAGGAGCTTTCTCCTGCTGCCCATCTCCTTCCCTCCCCACCTGTAAGCTCTTGCTGCAGGTGATGGACGGTGCTGAGGCTCCCCCCTGCACCCGAATTCTCCCTGTTCTGTGCCAGTGGGGGGGAAACGGGGTCTTTCCTGAACAGAAGAGACACTGAGGTCCAGGGAGGGCAGGGGAGTTCTGGGGAGACATGGTGGGTCAGGGACGCTAATGTCCTGGCCAGCTGTGTATCCTCACGGCAGAGTGGGAGAGGAGCTCTGAAATCAGCCAGGTTGGGGAAAAGTGGGTCCCGGAGCTACTGATGTATGCTTTTGAGTCCAGGACCATTGATATCCTAGCTGTGTGATCTTGGACATGTTATTTGTCTTCTCTGTGCTCTCAGTCCCCTCCCTGGTAAGATGGGGGTAACGTCAGATACTTGAGAGAAGTTACTGGATGAATCAAGACCAGGTGTGCTGTGGCTTCCCTTCTCTCAACATAAGGAATTTTATTATACAGAAATCACAGTGTCTCAGAACAGGCTCCCTAGTCACAAGGCCTTAATCACAGAGACCCTTGGGTTGTTCTAGATTCAAAGGCTATGCCCAAAGGATTATACATTAAAAAAAAAAAAAAAAATTCCTCTTTACCCCACCTGCTATCTGTCCCTGATTTCTCTTAGATTTTTCATTTTCACTCCTTGAAACCTCCAACCTCTCTGAATGGCTTCCCTGGCCACCCCAACCCCCTTCTCCAGCAAATTATTCTCCGCCCCTTCCTCACCACCAACAGCACGCAGTGTTTGCTGAGCACCCACGATTGTGCAGGACCTATTCTAATGCTGTACATGCATGACCTCATTTATTGCCCACAACACTCCACAAGGCAGGTAGTATTGTTTTTCTCATTTTTACAGAAGAGTAAACTGAGGCACTGGGAGGTTAAATCACTGCACATGCCCAGTGGGCTGTGTGGGCAGGCCTGTACCCTGTGTTGGGCATCTTGACGTGGTTTTCTTGATATGAGGAGAGGACGACCATCCCTGCTTCCCTGGCGAGCGGCGCAGGAAGGAGTCCCATGAGAGCAGGCCCCAGTCCCTTGCCATAACCCTGTTTTTTCCTGATTGGAAAACTGCTGCCTGCCCAGGCCAGAACGGATGCTCAGAGCACCCAGCCTCAGCCTCTCTCTGGACCGGACTCCATGTGCCCAAGAGAGAAGCCTGCCTTAAGCTTGGGAAGCCGGCGTCGAACACAGCCCTGTCCTGGAATTCTCCCAAGAAAGAGAAGGCTGCGGTTGTAGGTCACAAAAGGCACCATTTGTCGGAGAAGCAGGAGGAGGGAATAGACACAGAGTCACCATGGGGGCCAGCAAAAGGGCAGTGAGACGTCCAGGGGCAGTTGGAAGCCAAGACCGGAACTCAGGGCCCTAGCCCCCAACCTAGACCAAGACGCTCCCAAGCCAGCTCTGGTCCTGGAAGGCCCATTTGCTCCCTGAAGTCTGAAGGAATGCTGCTCCTAGGGGAGACCCCTGACTGAGTTAAAGGGGACTTTGGAAGCATCACCACCCCAGCCTTGAGCAGCCCGAGGACACTCATATGGAAAAGCAACAAGGATCAGAGTTACTAATTATTGGGCACAGACTGGGAATTGATCGCTTTTGCTGCATTATCTCACTTCATCCTCAAAATAGCCCCGTGTCTGAGTATGCTTTTCAAACAGTGCAAACATGACTCTGATTAAAATAAAGAAGGAACGCAGCTCAAAGAGTAATTCAACCTAGAAGAGAACGAACAGGAGGGTAAAGCTGATTCTAAGAGAATTAGAGGAACAGAAGTGTATGATATTGGAGAAAGAAATGATGGAATAAGATTCCCAGGTTAGACACCGGGCTACCTGATGTCCCACGGGGCAAAGAAACAGTCACCCACTGGCGTTATGTTTTCTAGCAGGCAGAAATCATTTGCATCTCTACAGGACAGAAGTGTGAGAGTTGGACAGGTACCTTCCCCCAGCTCAGGGGTTTGCAAGGGGAGGGGAGGGAAAGGAAATCTGGCAATGCTGGGAAACTGGTGGGGACCATTCTCACACTCCTGGGATCTAGCAGGTAGAGGCGGGGCGTGCTGCTAACATCCCACGATGCCTAGGAGGACGTCCTTCCACCAGAAAATTCTCCGGCTTACAATGTGAATAAGGCCGGGGCTGACAGACTTTGTCCTAGATGAAATAGTCCTTGGCCAGGCCTGTTACAAAATGCTCCAACGTGACCTTATAAGGACATGATGACCTCCCTTTGTCTAACTTCTAAGTTCTGGATGATTTTCGGCATACCGGTTAGGTGAGCCTTGGTGGTCCCCGGGGCAGGGCCAGGCGAGCGGGATTCAGCCTTTCAGCTTGTCCCTGGCCCCCACCTCCCCAGCTTCCCCAGGCCTGGCCCTCGGAGAGCAGTGGGCCCACGCCTGCCAGCCCGCCCATGTCAGCAGACTCGGCCATGCCCCAGTACATTCCTGGGGTTCAGGTTCCTGTGCAGTCTTCTGCGTAAGGCTGCAGCCTAAGCCTCTGGCATCCAGCGCACTTGTCTTTTTATAGAGTCTGGAATGTGCCTGCGGACTCCTGCGGCCCACAGCCCACTCCACCTCACCATCTGGAGAGCCTCCGGCCTCGGATGGACCCCAGCTCTGGCCTTTTCTTTGGAGATCCGGGCGGGACCCAGGTGATGGAGTCTGGGTCACTGTACAGGGTCTGGCAAAGTGAAATGAAAGCTGCCTACCGGCCCCACCTTGAAGCTTGCCCTCTTTCACTGCAGGGACTCAGCTTCCCTTCTGGGGGCTTAGCGTTCCCCACCCCCACTCTGTGCCTCTTGCACAGGGCACAGCTGCAGACCGGGGTGGTGGGGGGGAATGAACAACGGAAACCTGGAAGAACCCCTGGGCGCCCTGTCCAAGTTGTGCAGACTTTGGGGGAGTCAGAGGGGAGAGAAACAAAGGGCTTGCACATCAGACAACCAGCCTCCAACCTGGATTTCTGGCAGCTTCTTGAACGCTCTGAGCCTCAGTCACCTCACAGGGGACCACGATAGCGACCCTTGCAGAACTCTTACATCAATCAGGGCAATGGCGTCACATCCCCCCTGGCTCACAGGGGTTGTGCGGTTTTCATTCTTTTCCTTCTCTGTCGGACCAGCACTCCAAGAACACAGCCACGGGGCCATGGCAGACATGGGCAAGACCTGACAAAGCCCTCCAGGCATCCCAGGCTTGCTGTTTTTCTCTCCCTTCCTGGCATGGCCTGTTGACTGAGACCACCGACCCTGGAAGGAAACCGTCTAGGTTCACGTTATTGTTCTATTGCATAATAGCTGTGTGTTCCCAGAGAAATCACTTAACCCCTCTGTGCTTCAGTTTCCTCTTCTGTAAGATGAGGGTAGGAGTACCTCCCTTACACGGTTCCGTGAGGATTAAATGCATGTATGTGGCTCGAGTAAAGCCTGGTATGTAAGTGGGTGCTGAATATATCTTAGCTAGCACTATGATTACCTAAGACGTACTGGTCTCCCATGCCCTCCCAGCCTGGGCACCCCAGTCTCCCCTCACCCCACCTTTCACCACCACCGCAAGTATGCAGATGCCTCCTGCTACTCTCCGCTCCACGGTCTTGCTTGGGTAGAAAGCCCTAGCATGTCTGACCTACCAAGACCTGGGAGAGTATAGTTCTGTGTGGAAAGGGCAGGGGAAGCAGGATGGCAGGAGAGGCCCACTCAGATCACATCTATTTAGGTAAAAGTCCATCAGGCTAAATATAGCTACATTCCTCACGCCTGAACGGGTCATTTTCCAAACCTGGAGGCTGAGGTGGTCATGGAGATAGACGCCAGGACCCTGGTCACCCCGTGAATGGTGTGGTCACCGGACACCAGGCTGATTTAGTAGAAAATTCTTTGTCTCGGTCACGGCAGGTGGGACAAACCCTCTTGGCCTCAGGCACCCTGGTTCCCTCTCTAAGCCCCACTCTCCTTAGCTGGGAAGTAGGAAAAACAGTGTAGCAGGGCTGAACATTTGTCTAGAATTGAGGTGCTCAGGAAATATCATTTTTCCTAGAAATTAGCATTCTCTGGATTCTGAGCTGGATCCCTCTGGATGGGGAGAACCTGAACATCGGTTATTCTCGCCACTCTCCGTTAGCCTGCCTGCCCTGGGCTTGGGCCGGGCCCTGCATCTCAGGCAGGGTTAAGGGTCACAGGTGCTCTGTCCATCCCACATGAGGCCTTATTGTACCAGCCCCCTGGCCCCCTCAGGCCGCCCTCCACTGTCTCCATGCAAAGCTGAAGGGGCAGGGATCCTTGGCAAGAAGGGACCCTGCTTTCTTGGGGGCGCCCCGAGGCCTCCTCCCAGACCCTGCTACATCTTTCGGGCTTGATGAGGAAGAAGACCCCCAACCCGATCTACCCCAGAGGCTTCTTAACCCTGGGGTCATCTCTGTTTTGCTTGTGAGATAGACTCTTCTCTTCAACCCGTTCTTACATGGTGGGTTCAGACTTCAGAAAATGAAGGCCTGGGGCCCTGGCACAACCTCTCCTGGGGCAGGAGACTCAGCCTTGCTGTCTGCTTATGGGAGCAAGACAGGGGATGAATCAGGGGGAAAACAATCATTTATGTTAGCAAAGTATCTTATAATAGCAGCACCCAGCCAGCCTGCTTCGAGCACTTGCTGTGAGGCCCACGAGCATGAAGGGCTGTGGGGAGATACCCATACGGAGCCCCCCACCAGCCAGCCTGAGCCCTCTCCATGTACCCTGGGTTCCCCCTCCCTCAGCCAAACTCACTTTGGCTCCTTGAAGCAAATGTGCCTTCAAAAGTTAACAACAAATATGAAAGAATGCCCTTCCACCAGGAGGATTTGTGTGCTAACAGATCACAAGGGGTTGACCCTAAGGAAGGAGACCCAGGCCCAGGTGGTGGGGAGGGCATGGTGATGGCAAACCCCCTTCTCAGGGAGCCCGTTGGCTGAGCCATGCCGGCTCCTTTCTTAGCCCTGCTCTTGGCTCTTATGGTTCTTCCTAAGCCCTAAAGGGGGCTGCTGGGGGCCTGGGAGACGGGAGTCCAGTCCAGTCTTCCTGCAGGCTGCAGTGTGGGGGTGGGGATGAGGAGGATGTGGTAACAGCTGCCTCTCTGGTCCCAGACAGGGAGCAGCCAGCTCCCGCCATCTTCCCTCAAGGCCAGTACAGGCCGGGGAGAGGGGGGAGCAGACGGCAGGACTGACTGACCCTTATGGCTGGAAGGCAGCTGGAAAATAGAGACAGAAGGAGGGTGAGGGGAGTGCAGTCTGAGCCTTGCCTTTTTCAGCCCAGGACTTCAGGAGTGTCCAGCTTTAACGCCCCCAGGAGCTGGGGCAAGGCCTGTGGGTCAGCGCCTTACACCAGGCCTACCTCTGGCCAAGAGGTGCCCCTGGAAGCCCCGGTTAGAGGTCTGTTTGTGGAGAGACAAGAACTCCCTGAAGGGGACACGTGGCAGCGAAGGCCCTTGAAGGAAGCCGGCTTCGCCCAAAGCCGGACTTCTCCCAAAGCTTCTCCCAAAGCACGATCCTCCCAGGAGGTCAGGAGGGCCAGGGAATCAATCAGAGCTGTCATTCCCTTTCAGAGCCTGCAGTGTAGTGTCCCTTCTTAGGAGTAGAGACCCCGAGGCTACACCTGTGTTGATTCTGCACCCAGTTTTAGGGCGTATGGGGGGATTTCCCCACACCACCAAGAAACACTCTCACGCCAGCTGGGTGTCCGACAACTGGAACGAATTATGACATTGCCTATCTAGACGGAACACCAGATCTCACAGATTCAGGGCTCAGCCCTACCAGATTGACAGCACCCCCAACTTCAGAAGCCAATAGCAAGTTCTGAAGCAAGGTTGTTATCTCTGCTTCTGACTGACAGGCTAAGGATAGGAGGTTCCTATGACCCTCCCCTTAGGTTTGATTCCTTTGCTAGAGTGGCTCACAGAACTCAGCAAATCATTTTACCGGCTCCGTCACTGGCTCACTATAAAAGGATGTAACTCAGGAAAAGCCAGATGGAAGAGATGCATACCTTGACCTCGGGGTATGGGGGAAAAGGGCACGAAGCTTCCATGCTTTCTGAGTGTTCCACACTCCCTGCAGCTCCACTGTTCACTGACTCAGAAACTCTCTGAACCCTGTACTTTTGGCTTTTCATGGAGGCTTTATTACATAGGCACGGTGGGTTAAATCATTGCCCATTGGTGATGGAGTCAACCTTCAGCCCCTTTCCTCTCCCTGGAGGATAAGGGGATGGGACTATAAATTCTAACCTTCTAATTCCATGGTTGGTTCCTCTGAAAGCCATTATCTCATTAAAATAACAAAAGACACCTTTGTCACTCTCATCACTTAGGAAATTCCAGGTGTTTTAGAAGCTCTGTGCCATTAGCAGGGTGAAGCCCATAATCTGTATTTCACAGTATAAATGCAGTATCAGCACCTCCCTTTAAATTATTTTGCAGGAGAGATGATGATTTTCTACTGTATTTTAGTATTCATTCAACAAACATTTCTTGAGCACTTGCTCTGTGCCAGGCTGCACAATATGCTCTAAATAGAGATTCTCAGATGATTTGTGGAGAAAGACCAGTCTGTTGCTTCCAATTTACCGTCCACTGTGGATGGGTCGGGGGTCCTGCCCACTTCATGGGACGCGCATCCCGTGAGACTCGCCAAGCCCAGACTGAGCCTGTAGTCCGCCCACGTGCTGAGAACTTGTGGCGAGTCGCTGTCACGATCTCCAAATGCTTATTTTCCGTGGCTGCCCTTGCCTCAGAGCGGTAACAATGGTTTGTGGACAGCCCCGCTCTCCAGGCTGGACCCGGAGAAGCAGCGCGCTAAGGACACTGGCTCACTTCCTCTGATCACAAAGATTGGTGTCAGTGGGGAACTATTCTAGATGTGGGTGACAGAGCGCTGGACAAAGCCAAGGCCTTGTTCTCCTGGACCTTATATTCAGGCCAAGGGAAAGAGTTGAAAGAAAGAAAGAATTGTGTGGTACACTACGTGGTGATCACTGCTAAAGATGAAAACAAAGGAGGGTAAGGAGATGGAGAGGGGCGAGGGGACAGGGAGTGACAGGTGCACCTCGGTGATAAGGTGGCATTCGAATTGGGATCCAAAAGAAAGCAGACAGTGAGCCAAGAGGTTATCTGGGAAGAACGTTCCAGACAGAGGGAACAGCAGGGGCAAAAAGCCCTGAGCTCAGCACATTTTCAGCTAGGCCTGCGGTGGGCGGAAGACTCTTGTGGGGGCAGGGAATCAGAAACACCATTGGGGGCGGGGGTCAGGCCACAAAATCTCCCCCAACCACCTCCACCAGAGAGTCTGAGCAGCCTTCAGTGCAGGGAGACCCTTGACCACCCCCCCAAATACCACTCCTGAGGGGGAAAGCATGAAGCTTATCCATGAAGCAGAAAAACCGTGGGGAATCCACAGCTGAGAACACACACGGTCTCAAGAAGGCTGCAGTTTGGTGAAAGGCACAGTATTAGAGGAGAAGGTGAGGACACCCAGGACTTCCACTCCCTGTGCAGGGCCAGAAGGACCTTCTTAGGTGACAGGTCTTACTTGGGTGACAGGCCACAGGTACGTTCTGAGCAGAAGGGCCACTGTGAGCTAAGCTGGGGAGAGCTGGGGGACCCAAACATCATTCCATGTGACTGGTGGGGAGCCAGCAGGCCACGGGGAAGTCAGGGGTGGCAGCAGGAGTTGGGTCATAGTGGGCCTTAAGGTGCCATGGGAAGGCATTTGGATTTTTCTGGTAAGCCGTCTGGAGCCATTGGAGAAAGCAGGCCAGCGGATGGTTGGATTCCTATATACGGGGACAACTGTGGCAGTGAGGGCAGCAGGGGTGCATTCGGGAGCATCAGGGAATTAAGAAGTCTGAACTTGATGGGCAGGGTCTAGGGGAAAGTGATGGGAAGAGCCCAGAAGGACCCTGGGCTCCTGGCTTGGGCAGCTGGGTGCCACTGACCGAGACAGGGACAAAGGAGGAAGTTCAGCTTTAAGCATGTTGGATTCAGGGCAGGACTGAGCCGAGACCCGGTGAGCCACCCACAGATGCGACCTTGGACCACAGCCCTGTGGAAACCGAGAGAACAGGGCGTGAGCAGAAAACAGAATTGCACGAGGGCACCCAGGTCTGTCTCTCTCATCAGAATGGCTTGATTTACTGACATTTGGAACGTGTGAGGCCTTTTGCTGGCACTCCCTTACGGGAGGCCGTTTACTCCTCACGATGACTCTTCTGGGTAGTGGGCGGGTCTCAGTTTTACAAGCGAGGAAGCCGAGATGCAAGAGGTTAGGAGGTTGTCCAAAAGAGCAGAGCAGATGAGACACTGCGCGCCGATCCCCCGCGGCCTCCCGCCTGCTGATGGCGGCCTCTTAAGCGGGTGCTGAAGGGAACTGGGGTGGTTTAGGGAAGGCTGGTAACTTTGATCTTAGGGAGAGAGAGCCGGGTCTTGCCTGCCGCCAACAGCCCTGCATTTTATAAACATCTGTGGCATGAATGTGCCTTATTCCTTGTGAAAGACGGAGCCCCAGTTGGCGGGGCTGCGGGGCAACCCAATGTGACATGGACAGCACTGTCCCCAAACTCAAGAAGGGACATATCCCGCCTCCATCTCCTTCTGGCCGAGCGCCCATGTTGTGTGCACACACAGGGCTCCTACGGCAGCGCATTAGAGCTCCAGGAGCCCCCGTTCCAGTGCTCGCAGGGGTGCTGCAGGGAGAGGTAACAGCCTGTGGAAGCCGAGTGACCCCATGTGAGGCTGGGGGCCCTCGGCCAGCACCCTTGGCTGGTGGTGCCTAGACAGGCAGTGGCAGGTGCGGGCGGCTCTCCCGTGGACGTGGCTGGCCGCCCCGCCTGGGAGCGCTGTGACTATTTTGGGCCCTGTTTTCCCTCCCCCCAGCCCCACTTCAACCATCTTGCCCCTGGGGCTGCAGCCACTTAAATACGTAAATGCTGACTTGACTTCACCCTCCTCCTTACTCTTGTCCCTCACGGTGTGCCTGACTCCCAGGAAGCCCGCTCAGCACAGGAACAGAGGAGAGGAAAGAGCCAGCCCATCCCCAGGAGACCCTTCGTGGTGGCCCCCTACTCCACCTCGGCAGGGAGTGGCCCAGACGGCCCTTTACCGCTCTTCATGGAGCAAGGCATCCCGTGATTCCCCAGCTCATGTCGAGTTGGGCACAATTCCTATAAACAGGCCTGTTAGGGGCGCCGGGGTGGCTTCAGCCCAGGTCATGATCTTGGGTCTTGGGATCACGCCCCATGGCAGGCTCCTTCCTCAGTGGGAGTCTGCTTGAGGGTTCTCTCCCTCTCCCTCTGTCCCTCTCCCCGCTCATGCTCTCTCTCTTTCTCAAATAAATAAGTCTTCAAACAAACAAATGAACATGAACAAACAAAGCCTGTTAGTAGAATGGCATTCCAGAAAAAGACTAGAAGAGAAAGGAAGCTCTGGGATTATAAACTGGTGGGGCGAATGAGGGGTGAAGTTAAGGAAAGTAGGCTCAGTCCGTACGCGTCTCAGTTTTCCTCTCTGTGTAGAAGGGGTAATTGTGCTCTCAGGAAAATTCTCTGACTGACAAGTTGGAAGGTTTCTAGGACCATATCCATATCAATGGGCCATTTGGCGACTTGTTCCCTTGCTTCCCACACTTGCCACTCGGAAGTAAAAATAAATTATCTTCCAGATTATTAATAGGGTGATCTGTCTCCTGACCTGGCTCCATCCAGAATGAAGAAACCATGAATTCAGAGTAGTATGAGTTGTGCCTCCATAGTGTGCTGATGGAGAGGCCCTGTTGGGGGTGCTTATGTGGGGTGTTAGTGACTAAGGGTAAGAGTGGGCTTGGGGTGAGGCAGAGCCCCCTTGGTGGTCAGGTCCAGAGGACCAGCCAGTCTCTCTCTACGTACCTCCTGGGGTTGTGCAGTGCTGCCGGTCCTGCCAGCAGCAGGCGGGGCGGACGACCCCTCAGAAAACTGGGCTTGTTTGGGGAGACCTGGAGGGGGTAGGGCGTCGGACTCTTGGAAGTCCCCAAGCCAGGGTTTGGATGGCTGCAAGGAGAGGAGATTCAGCCCAGAGTCTTGGCAGAGGGGACTCTGCCTTGTCGTTTAGAAATAACTCTCTTGGGCTCAGAGAAGGGGGAAGGGTGACTGGGCCCAGGAGGGGGTAACTGGGAGGATCAGAGGATTGGGCTCCAGGGTCAGAACCTGGAGGGGTCTGCAAGGCCTTCTGCAGGGCAGGGCTGAGCTGAAGCCATTGGCGCTTACCTCGAGGGTCTCCGCCATTCCCAATGTGGCCTGATTCCCTTCACCCTGAGCACCGTGCCCTTTACGTGGTCGCCTGCAGGCAGCTGGTGTGGGGCAGGAGGACACGCAGGGGAGGGCACAGAGTAATTAGTTAAAGGTCAGACCCTGGTAACATCAGCCAGAGAGGGCCATCCAGGGTTCTAACAAACACTCCCCTTCTCTGCCACCACGCCCACCGTCAGTCCTCAGGATGGTGCCAGAAGAAAGGTGTCCAAACCGGAAACGACCAGGACCCTTCCCTTTGAGGGCTGCCCACACCATTCATTGCTCCATCTGAGTCTAGGCCCAGGAAGAGGCATAATGAAGGAAATGAACAAAAATCCACACACTTTATGGAGTTTGTGTTCAAGGGGGGGTGAGATAGGAAATGAACAAGATAAAAATATATGTGGTATTTTTAGCTAGGACTAAGTGCTAAGAAGACAAATGAAAACAGACCAGAGGAACAGAAAATGTCAGAGATCCCTCAAGTTGTACTTGTCGGTCTAGGCAAGGCCTGGGTGAGGGATGAATTTTGAGTAAAGACCTGAGCTGGTGATGTGGGGGTGTGTGGTCATGATGTGGGGGATCAGGGTAGAGGAATTCCAGGCAGACACAACAGCCAGTGCAAATGTCCTGGAGGGGAAGTCAGGACGGCTCAAGGGTGCACTCAGGATGCACAGAAGAGTGGTGTGACTGTGTTTGCTTCCACAGGAGAAGCTGGAGTATTTCTTCCTCATTGTTTTCTCGATCGAAGCCGCCATGAAGATCATTGCCTACGGCTTCCTATTCCATCAGGATGCCTACCTGCGCAGTGGCTGGAACGTGCTAGACTTCATCATTGTCTTCCTGGGGTGAGGCCCCAGTGTGGGGGGTGGGGGGGTTGGAGGTCAGAGGGAATCTCTGAGATCACTATGCCCACCACCAGCAGCAGCCTCCCAGAGCAAGATGGAACCCCAGCACTGTGCCAGGGGCAGCCTCTGGAAGGGCCAGCTCCCGCACGGATGCAGCCAGTGCTGGGGGAGAGTGAAACATTCCCAGCTCACACACCCCTTCCCCAGCGAGACACTCTGCGTTCCTTTGTTCTCACATCACACGCAGTTGGAAATGATGGACATGGTTTCAGCGGCCAGCAATTTCTGGACGTTTATAAATTTCTCAACCTTTGTCATCTACTCATGTCTTCCATGGTCCTATACTAAGCACCTGCTATCTGGGTTTGCAAAGATGGACATTTAGGAATCCATATTTGTCGGCTAGGGTTTCCGTAACAAAGTCCCAACAACAGGGGTCCAGGAGGCCTCTAACAACAGCATTTGTCTCCGCCCGCCCCCACCCCGGGCCCTGGAGCCCAGAGGTCCAGCGCATGCTCCCCACTGGGGCTTCTTTGCGCCTCCAAATCCCCTCTTCTTCCAATGACACCAGTTGACTGGCTTGGCATCGACCCTCACAGCCTCACTTCAGTCTTTAAAAAGCCCTTGTCTCCAAATACAGCCACATTCTGAGGGACTGAGGGTCAGGGCTTCGACATATGAATGTGAGGGGCCCACGGTTCAGTCCATAACATGATAATCCCCATTATAACAGGAATATTTACCAAGCACTTACTATGTATTTCACATGTAACATCTCATTGAGGATCTTCAACCATGTCAGTTTTCCCATTTAAGGAGGCTAAGGCTCAGAGAGGTCAAGCAACCAGCCCTCGGTCACAGAGCCAGCCAGCGGCAGTGCCAGGACTCAAACCAGGCGATCTTGGTTCCAGAGTTGGCTATTCAAGCACGACCCTGCCCTTCGGCACCCTGGGGGAAAACAGATGTCTGTGAATCAGCCTCCGCTCTTAATGAGCTGCCTTGGTGGGAGGCCAAGACCGATGTATACAGAATAATGGAGTGTCAGAAGACACTACCACACAGTGCCTCATTGTACTGACACAGGAGAGTGTCCCAGGGGTTCGGTCGTCAAAGGAAGGATTCATAAAGAAGGGTTGGAGATGGCCTTCAAACAACAATGGGACTTGGAGTAAATTGAGAGGAGGAGCAGATGAGCAGGGAAGAAAATAAAAGGGCATTGTCGGAAAGCACAGCACGAGCAACCCTCACGGAGAGACCTAGCTTCTGGCTTTCTGCTCTGGGTCCCCACTGAAGGCACCGCTGCTGGTGACCTTCAGCCCACCATGGGGTACACTCCACTCCCCAGCCGGGGACCGTGAGTCCCCGTGGCACGTGGACCTCAACTCCCCTCGGCACCCAGACATCTCAGCAGGATCTAGTACTCTTTTCCCTGAGTCTGAACTTGGCCTCAGAATCTTTTCTAATGACATTTTCCAGACAGGCACCACCAAATCTGAGTTAGTGGTCGATGAGAGTTGTCACTCCCCGCTAGGCTTTTCCACAGTGTCCCCTGAGCACAGATGGGACACGGGGTCCCAGACCCCCAGAACAGGGGCTTATCTGACCCCCTTCTCTCCCTCTTCTCCACTCTAGGGTTTTCACCGTGATTCTGGAACAGGTTAACGTCATCCAAAGCAACACAGCCCCGATGAGCAGCAAAGGGGCTGGTCTGGACGTCAAGGCCCTGAGAGCCTTCCGCGTGCTCAGACCCCTCCGGCTAGTGTCCGGGGTGCCAAGTGGGTGCCAGTGCCCCTCAGATGCCCTTCCTCCTTTCCCAGCCCATTCCCTTGCCCAGCCCTGGGACCCCCTCCCACCTTGCTGTCCCCGAGGCTTCCCAGGATATAGAGAGAGGGAGGGCCAGGAGCCCAAGAGAGGAGATGACTCTCCTTTCCTCCTCCCTGCTCCCCCTCTGCAGGCCTGCAGGTGGTCCTCAATTCCATCTTCAAGGCCATGCTGCCCCTGTTCCACATCGCCCTGCTCGTCCTCTTCATGGTCATCATCTACGCCATCATCGGGCTGGAGCTCTTCAAAGGCAAGATGCATAAGACCTGCTACTTCATCGGGACAGGTGAGCTCGCAGGGCCGTGGGGAGGAGGGAGTGGCCCTAGGGCAACTCAAGAGGCACAGCCACCTCAGCTGTGAAGGACCCCGCAACTAGGTCATTGCTTCCCACAGCTGTTAGTTACCCTGAGGAATGGGTTGCTCTTGGACAAGGACAGGTCTGCCAAGGTCAATGATCAAGGGAAGTGGGCCAAGAACTGGGCCACAGTTTAATCTGCAGTACGCCCAGCCCGGACCAGCGAGGTATCTTTGGGCTTTCTGGGCCAGCTGTGGACTGAGATGCAGACTTGGGACAAGCCTGAATTTCTATTTGTATTTTTCTTTGCAGCCCTTATTTTTGCTTTGATCTGAGCAGCCCCTCCAAGCAGGGCCCCACAGATTGGTGTCTAAAGGGCATCCAAAGAAAACACCCAAGAGCTGAAGGATCATTTCTAGGGTCATCAGAGAGAACATACCTTGACGCTCAAATGAACTTGAGCCAAGCCTTCCAAAGCAGCCGTTCTCAAACTGTTTGCCCCAGGACTCCTTACACTCTTAAAAATTATTAAGGACCCCAAAGAGCCTTTGTTGATATGAACTTTAGTCTCTGATATTCATTGATATCCATAGATAGGAAAACTGAGGAAAATGTCATAATATTAATTTATGAATTCATTTTCAAAGAACAGTGATAAGCCTGTTACTTAGGAACATAGATATCTTATGAAAAAAAACTATATTTTTCCAAACCAAGAATACTTAAAGAAAGGTACTGTCTTACATTTTGTCTAAATCTCTTTAATGAGTTGGCTTGATAGAATCTTCTGGATTCACACAGCTGCTTCTGTGTTCTGTCTGTTGTGAAATCGCACATCATGTAGGCTCTAGAAAACTCCACTCTGCATTCATTGAAAGACTGGGAGATGAAATAATGTCTTGGCATTCTTATAAAAATAATTTTGTCCAGGGGCACCTGGGTGGCTCAGTCGGTTAAGTGTTTGCCTTCAACTCAGGTCATGATTCCAGGGTCCTGGGGTCGAGCCTGATGTCTGGCTCCCTGTTCAGTGAGGCGTCTGCTTCTCCCTTTGCCTGCAGCTCCCCCTGCTTGTGCTCTCTCTCCGTCAAATAAATACATAAAATCTTTCTTTAAAAATTAAAAAAAAAATTATTTGACCAGGTAGGTGCCCTGAAAAGGTGTGGGTCCCCCACTCCAAGACTCAGTGCTGTCAGCCAGTGGTGTCGGTCTATCTCAGTTAGGAGCCTAACTTCTACTGGGGTCTACAGGAACTGAACATGGCACCAGAAAGAGGTGACTTCTATTAGGACAATTCCTCCCACCAAAAGCCCAGACTCGAACTCACCAGAATAACCCAGGATGGACAAGATTGCCAAGATCCACAGTGTCACACGATACTCCTCACTTCCCCAGACCCACTGATAAGGGGACAGGCAGCCCGAGGTCCAAATCCAAGACAAGGCAGTGAACTCTGATAGAGCTTTTGGTGGTTCCATTCCTAGTTCTCTCCCAGTTCAGCCCCTTCTGTTTCCGTAACAATCTAAGTCCTATAATGAGCCTTATCCAAACAGAGAGAAGGAGACTTTTTTTTTAAAGATTTTATTTATTTGACAGACAGAGATCGCAAGTAGGCAGAGAGGCAGGCAGAGAGAGAGGAGGAAGCAGGCTCCCTGCTGAGCAGAGAGCCCGATGCGGGGCTCCATCCCAGGATTCTGGGATCATGACCTGAGCCGAAGGCAGAGGTTTTAACCCACTGAGCCCCGAGAAGGAGACTTTTTATCACAACCTTCCATATCTGAGACCCGGAGGTCTCACCTGGTGTCCTCGTGCATTCTTGACCAGTGCTGGCCAGTGGTGCTCCAAAACCTTTCTGGGATGGGAGTTACCTGACTTGAGGGGTCAGGGACCCACTGAGAGCTCAGAATTCATCAATGTCTCCTCTCCCATCTCTAGAAGACTGAGCCAACCTGGTAAATATGGGTGAGGTAGGGCATTCCAGCTCTGATGAGCTCATCGATTCTCTGAACATACTAGGAGACAAAAATGTCCTAAGATAAAAGGGGACCCAGGATGTCATCGACACTGAAGGATTTTAGAGACAATATGAGCACCATCTAGGGACACAGAGGGGACTGCAGCTGGTTGGGAACACCTGCTAGGAGCAGACCCTTGCCCCTAAAACTTCATGTCACAGGGCAGCTCATCTCAGTCCCACTGGGACATCTCCATGTGGCTCCCAGAAAGAACGCAAGTCAGAACACGGGTGGCCCTACCCTCACACCTCCGCCCCAGCCACAACGCTGCCTCCTTTTTTAAAGTTCTGTGGGCAGACATGACATTCACGTTACCCTTGCTACACAAGTGGTACTTCATAGGAAACTAATCCTTGAAGACGACCCTCTCATGAGGCCATAAGGCCCAAGATACCATCGCGGCTGCCCGTAGACACCCACCGCCGGCCGGGGCCCCAGCAGTCCTTCTCTTCCAGCTTCGTGTGCTCCCGGGGAGCACTCCTTTACATTTCCGGCTGAGTGGGCTCTAGACCTAGTCTTCAGTCATTGCAGATGGCTCTTCTTCCATTCTTGTCCATCCACACTTCCAATCTGATGCCTGCACTGCCTCTGCCTCCAGATATCGTGGCCACGGTGGAGAACGAGAAGCCCTCACCCTGCGCCAGGACAGGATCGGGGCGCCCGTGCACCATCAATGGTAGTGAGTGTCGGGGCGGCTGGCCGGGGCCCAACCATGGCATCACCCACTTCGACAACTTTGGCTTCTCCATGCTCACCGTGTACCAGTGCATCACCATGGAGGGCTGGACCGACGTTCTCTACTGGGTGGGTCTGGCCCCCGCGGCTGCAGAGCCCCCTACCTTCATCCCCAGGTTCTAGGGACTGGGTGGGGGGAAGGGGAGAGGTGGTGCTGTTGGTCTGACTCTAATGTCCGCTGCTCCTTCTCACCCCTCCCTGAGAAACCTACATAGGGTGCATGTCTCCCTTCTTGTCTCCAAGTGTGTGTGCCCCAGTATCCTCTGGGCAGTTCCCAAGGTACAGCCTGTCTGTGCAGGACCTAAGAGGTGGGTGAGGAGTGGAGACCAGGAATCCAGGGGTTCTGGTCTCAACTTTTCTAACTTTTCCCGAAACCTGCCCATGGGTGACTCATTCCTGATGACCTCGAATCTCAGATTTCCTGAGAGATGAAGGGCCCTTTGAGTCCCATTTTGCCCCAGAGCAAGACTGCTTTCTGATATAAATATCACTAGCTATCACTTTCCTTGCCTATAAAATAAAAATACCACTACATCATAGGGTAGTTACAGGTTACTAGGCAGATTAGCTAAATTGTAACAGTGCCAACAACATGGTCAATGCTACATTAGTTTCCTTGTTGGAGTATATTATTTGCTGGGTGTCATCCAGAGCTAGTTTGCATTTCTTATTTAATCCTCCCACCACGGAAGACATTGTTCCCACTTTACAGATGAATAAACTGAGGCTCAGAGAGGTTCAGTAACTTGCCAGCAGTTATGGAGCTAGCGAGCAGTAGATCCAAGAATTGAACTCATTCATCTGGCTCTGATCCCAGAACTCTTAACCACACGTGACACTGCCTGTTGAGGCAAAGGTTGTCAAACTGTCAGATGCTTTGCAAATAGAAAGGATTAGTACAAATAGTTCTTGTAAGCTCATATTATGGGAGCAAATTATCAAACATTTCAAAGGCCTGTCACATGTGTTATTTCACCTCTGCTACGAGTCTGTGAGGGGCAAGCACAGAGCATCATCCCCGTGGACAGATGGGATAATGCTCAGAGATGTTAAGTGACTTGTCTAGGGTCACAGAGCTTGTTCATGAACGAGCTGGCCACGCTCAGTCCAAGAATTCTTTGTGCTTCTTCTACTTTGAAAAGTCTTAGCTGTCAAGAAACCCCCTTGGGGGAGAGTGTTTCAGAGAGCTGAGCCAGGGATGTGGATGGCTGCAGGGAGAAATGGGTGAATCGTGTCTGGACCAAGTGGACAATCAGCAAGGCTCCTTTTGAGAAGCCCTTCTAACTCCAGGCCCCAGGGCTTTGCGGGGAGGAGTGTCCCCTCACTGGGCCCAGATGGCCTCTCTCCTTCTCCCCCAGGGTCAGGTGGAGACTGAGAATCCTGAGTCTGGAAGGGGACGTGAGTCCTCAGGTCAGGATGTGAGTGCTCAGGTGTGAATGGGACTCACACCTCTGTCTGGACCAGGTCAATGATGCCATCGGGAACGAGTGGCCCTGGATCTACTTTGTCACCCTCATTCTGCTGGGATCCTTCTTCATTCTCAACCTGGTGCTGGGTGTCCTGAGCGGGTAAGGAAGCTCACAGGCGGCTGGGAGGAGAGGGGGGGATGGGAGAGGAGAAGAGGGAGGGAAGGTGGGAGGGAGAAGGGGCAGCAGGTGGCGGGAGGAGGGGAGAGAAGGAGGAAAAGAGCCAGAGGGACAAAGAGAGTCGGGGGTAGAGAAGGAAGGGGAGTGAGAGGAGGAGGAGGACCAGGGCAGGGAGATGGGGCTAGAACCTCCACTTATCCCTGTTGCCAAGACTCTGCTCCCAGGTTAGCAAGGGGGACATTGAAGATAAAGGTAGGAGCGCCTTAATTTTTCATTTTTTCCTTCTCCTCCAGCCTTCTCCCATCCTTTCTTCCTTGGTCCCTCTGCACCCCCACTCCCTCTGAGCGAAGCCCTGAGACCCCAGCCTCCTGCCCCTGGAGGCAGCTGATGCTTGGCATCAAGGGTCAGTGTAGCCTTCCGGTGAGGTGCCGGGCCCTGGAGCTTAAATCCTTACACTACCGCTTGAGGGCTCTGTGACCTTTAGCTAATTACCTAACCTCTCTGTGCCTCAGGGTCCACATCCTTCCAATAGGAATACTCTCATAGGGTCGCTGGGAGGAGAAAATGAGCTAATACATGCAAAGCACTTAGAATTGAGCACATAATGAGCACTAAGTACTGAGAGTCATTATTAATGAGAGAGGTTCTCTCTGGGAGGGCTCCCCACCTCCCGCCCGCCAGCCACAGCGGACAGTCTGGAAGTGACCATGCACCTACTTCCCCACTGCCATCACCCCACCCCAGAAGCTTCCCCCCAGGCATTGTGTAGGCAGAATTCAGGGGGTTCCATGAACTTGAATAAGAAGAACTGGTCTTTGCTTTTTATTAACTCTAATTGAAGTTCAGTGTTTCCTTTTATCAGGCTTGGAGACCACACGCCACAGTAGTGTTACTAGCAGTGACTCTGACTTGTCCCAGTAGAAACCACGTGTCCCATTACAAATGTTGCAAAGAGTGCTTCCACTCCCTACTACTTTGAAACTGTAATGGTTGTTAGGTTGGCAACCAGACCTTGTTAGTTAATGAATTAATCAAGAAACATATGTGGTATTTTATCACAATTTCCTTATAGTTCAGTAACTGTATTTTAACATAATCGATTCCTTTGCAGTGAGGGTGTTTTATGTTGTGTATTTCACAACATTATTCTGAGGAGGGACCCATACGTTTTATGGAACTACCCAAGGATCCACAGCATGGAAAGGTCCAGAGCCCCTGCCTGGGCCCATCCCCTGAGGGCCGGTGCTGAGGGCTGAGGTGCTCACGTCACAAGCCCAGCACCGTGCTCCTGTCTCCCCCTCCCCCGGATCCTGCTTAGAGACCAAGGGTTGCCTCTGCTCGGAAGACTGCTCACTGGCCCTCAGGTCCCTTCCTTCCACCACATGGTTTCTTCTAGACTCAGGAGAATTCCCTCCAAGGTTTGGGTCTATAAGCCCAGCTACATTTCTCAGGTAGCTTCAAGGTTGGGCAGCATGGAGAATGTGAAGATCCGTGGCTGATTCTGTGAGGGCAATGGGCTGTCATGTGGTTAACCCTTCATATCCAAGGAAACCCCAAGATGAGATACGATGAAGTATCAGATGGGAGGAGCAGAAAGCAATGAGAAAGGCAGGCTGCCTGGTGGGGGGGAGGGGGATGGTGAGGGGAGGGAGAGTGGCTGCCCCTCCACCACCTGGAAGGACACCTGGACCCCAGGTGACCCCCTGGACCAGAAGGCGGGGGCACACCCAGCCACAGAATGTGTCTCTCTGTCCTTGGGACGCTCAGTCCTCCTCCAGCCCCTTTCCTCCTCTCTCCCCCGTCTCCCCTGTTCCACTTTAGGGAATTCACCAAGGAGCGGGAGAAGGCCAAGTCCAGAGGAACCTTCCAAAAGCTCCGGGAGAAGCAGCAGCTGGAGGAGGACCTGCGGGGCTACATGAGCTGGATCACGCAGGGCGAGGTCATGGACGTTGAGGACTTGAGAGAAGGTTTGGGCCCAAAGGCATGGTCAGCATGCCCTCCCCAGCCCCACACAGTCAGTGCCCACTGGGAGCACTGAGTCAGGGAAAGTCCTGCAAGCCTGGGAGGCCCACAGAGCGGTAGAACGTTGCCATGCTGCCGGTAAGAGAACTCAGGCCCTTAAAGGGCGAGTGACTTGCCTAAAGCCTTACACCTGGAAATGATGGCATCTGGGTGTGCCCAGGGCTCTTCCTAGAGTGCAAAGCACCGTGCTACCTGTCCATAACCACCCCCTGCCCAGGTGTGGGCTCTTTCTTGGGCCCCAAACATACAGGGATCCAGGCCTGAAGTTCCAGGCCCGTTGTCACAGATGTCTCCAGTCAATGGCCCCTTTTCCAGGTGTGTCTAGCGCAGAGAGGCCCAGAATACTGGTCCACTCTTTCTCTCTTGTTCCCAGGGAAGTTGTCTTTGGATGAAGGAGGCTCTGACACAGAGAGCTTGTATGAAATCGAGGGCTTGAACAAAATCATTCAGTTTGTGTGAGTATCCCCTTCTCCCCAGAGTCTTCCCAGCCTCAGAACTCCCAGAGATAGGGAGTTAGAACCCATTTACTGGTCCCCATTTACTGGACCTTAGAGTCATGTTCGCGATCCTTTAGGACACTCAGCAGATGACCTGATTATATACTACATCGGGAAGAAAGTGGGAGCCTGCCATGGGGCAAGGGAGAGAATCTGGCTGCTACCCTGTGATCAGAGTGGCATTGGTGGGACAGTTAGTCCTGGAAAGCTCTGCTCAGGAAGAGGGAAGGTGTGTGCTGCAAAGAGGTAGCACAGAGAGGTGTGCGGGAAGGACGCTGGCCTCCCCAGGAGTCTGGAGACAAGGGGATGCTCCAACCTCAAGTGTCTTTGTCTCAAGAGGAAGGTGTGTTTGGTTCGTTGGCTGCTTCCTTTTCCAAGTTCATACCCACTTGTGAGTTTGGAAGATCAAACAGGGAAATACATCAAAGAAAAGATGAAGGTCCCCACTGCCCTTCAAAGAGGTAACCATGGTAACAGATGCGTATCCCTTCAAGACCTTTGCTATGCTTTTCTCTCTACACACACACACACACACACACACACACACACACACACACACACGCCAGGTTTTTTTGTTTGGCTTGGCTTTTTACATGCAGAGTTCCTTATGCTAACTACCCTGGATACCCAGCCTAGAACAGTGCCCAGCATACAGGAGGTCCTGGCAAACACTTGATGAAGAAGATATACATAGTATCAAGTAACATATTTTTAACTTAAAAAATATCTATTTAGGGCAACTTTATACATACGCGCGTGTCTTTTTTTTTTTAAGACTTTAATTTTTTTAGAGCAGTTTTAGGTTCACGGCAGAATGGAACAGAAGGTACAGAGATTTCTCATATCCCCCCGCCAGCACACAGGCACTGCCCATTAATCAACATCCCCCACCAGAAAGCCGAGGTGTACTTTGGGGCTCCCTCTTGGTGCTGTTCCCTCTGTGGGTTTGGGCAAATGTGTAATGACATGGATTCATCATTCTAAGATCATTCAGAGTATTTTCGCTGCCCTAAAAGTGCTCTGTGCTTCGTGTCCTCATTCCTCCTCCCCCAGCCTGGCAACTAAAAACTGATGTTGTTATCCTTTCTGTAGTTTTGCTTTTTCCAGAATGTTATATATTAGGAATCACACAGCATGTAGCCTGTTCAGACTGGCTTCTTTCAACTAGTGATAGACCTTCAAGTTTCCTTCATGCCTGTCCATGGCTGGATGGCTCAACTTTGTCTGGTGTATCTTTGAGTGTTAGTCCACAGGATGAATATACCATAAAGTATTAATCTTTGCTGGTTTTGGCAATGCCGACAGCGCTGTAGGAACAGTCCTGCATACGTATGAACATTCCCACCAGGCAGATTCCTAGAAATGGAATTTCTGGATCAAAGCATATATATTTTTAAAACTTGGTCAATGCTGCCAAATTGTTCTCCAAAAAATGTTGCAATGATTGTGGCAGTGTCCTTTCCAAACACCCTCAACAACACCAGATATGACTAATCCATTACACAATTGTTTTTCTAATAACAAAATGCACCTCCCCTCCCCGTGTGCTTTAATTAAAATGCAAGTGTGTGGGGGGCCCCTGTTGTATGGCGGGCACTGTGCTAAGCATTCTGCTTGCATTATCTCTAAATCCTGGGATCATTATTTTTCTTTCTCCTTTGAAAGAGGAAGAGCTTCACAAGTAGAAGGCAAGATTTTAAATCAGTCTGGCCCTGCACCTCACGCCCTTAGCTAGCGTCTCCCGCGTGGCCAGAGGAGAGAGTGGGCGATCAGATGGAGACAGGCTGGAGCCTGTCGGAAAGCAATTCCAGAAAGGTGGGGGGGGGGAGCTCGGAGGAAAACAGCTCTTTGCCTCCCCCCTCCCGTGTTTCCTCTCCCAGTCGCCACTGGAGGCAGTGGAACCGCATCTTTCGCTGGAAGTGCCATGACGTGATCAAGTCCAAAGTCTTCTACTGGCTGGTGATCCTGGTCGTAGCCCTCAATACCCTGTCTATTGCCTCCGAGCACCACAACCAGCCTCTGTGGCTGACCCACTTGCAAGGTGAGACACAACAGAGTGAAGCCAGAAAGGGGACAGATGTGGCCAATGGCCAAAGCCAGCCAGTAGTAGCACCTCAGGTTTGGCAGAAGACGTCATGGAGATATTGACATTGTTTTCTAGAAATCAGAGGCTGGTAATACTGTTTTCCTCATGGCATCACCAGGGGCAATAACAGTAGCCAGTTGGGAAGCCCAGGTGTCTCGGCAAATGATTACAATTTCGGATACTGAGCATAAGGATCACCAGCAATCTAGAACTCCAAGCATCCAAGTTCAAATTCTACTGCCAAAACAGCAGTCTTTCACCAGCTATTTATTGCATGCATGGTATATGTAAGGCATAGACAGTGAATGCAGATGCAGAGAGAATTAATAGGCTCCTGCATTCCAGGAGTGTATTTAGAGGAGAAGATAGATGCTCATGAAGAATGTCAAGTCCACATAGGGAGGGCAACCATGCAGGCAAATATGGGGCAGCAAGAGAAGAATTATAGGGGAGGAATGTTGGAGCTCCGTGGACCTTAAAGAATCAGTAGATGTGCCCCCCAGCAGTCAAAGGGAAGGGAGGGAGGATCCCCCCAGAACGAACAGCACATGCAAAGATGTGAGGATATAGAATAGTACGGTGAATTCAGGGAGCTGTAAGAACTTCTTATGTGACTGAGAGCAGTGGGAGGGGTGTTTGCATGTCAAGGCCCTTAAGTACTTGAGCAAAATATTGGGATTTTAAACTTTGAGAGATGGGAAGCTAATGAAAAGTTGTCAGCAGCCATATAACACGATCAGACCAGAATTTCCGAAGGATCAGTTTTGGTGGAAGTCAAGTCAGCCTCATCCCCAAGATAGATGTTCCTCTGCCTGTGGAGCTCTGAACTGCGAAAAGGCAGAGACTTAAGAGAATAAGGAGACCAGTCCCAACATGGCGGATCAAACTAAGTGCCCTCCCCACTGTAGACACGTGGCAGTACTGCCTAGGTCATAATAACAATATTTCAAAGAAAGACAAGGAAATATCTAGATGGCAGAAATGAAGAAACAACTGAAAGCCAAAGGCAATGAGCTCATGAATTGATTTCCAGGAATATTCTAGACCTAGAGCTAAACCCTAAAGAGTGGCAGTTGGGTTCTTAATGCCCAGGCAGGGACAGGAGACAGGGGCCCAGAGCCTGGGTCAGGTGAGAAACAGAACTGACCCCCTAGATAGAGCCAGAGCCTAGGGTTACCCCTTTGTGAGGGAAGCAAAAATCTTACCGCATCGGGCCAGGGAAAGAAGGTGGAAGTTTATCCATGCTGGAGGCTCTGGGAATAAGGAAAAATGTCTCAGGTGAAAAAATTGAAATCCAATCTGTGCCCTATATGTATGCGCTCCAATTTGCACTGTTCCAGATGGTGTAGGGATCCTAAGCTAAGGCAGTAACATAAAAAACTAGTCAGAGGCAAGGGAAAACCCTGTGGTGCCCAGCAGAAGCAAACATAAGCCACCCTTTAAGGATGCTTCTCAAACCAAAGCATACAGAATTCCTGCAGGGAAAAAGCATTTCCCAAAGAAGAGCTTACAACAAAACAATTGCAAAACAGATAAGGAAGAGGGCCACCTGGAGGAAGAAGTATCAAGTCCAACCAACAGGAATGAGCAACCCTGGGAGCCTGAGGTAGTAGGACAATACAAAAGACACTGTGTTTAAAATGATGAAAAAAATTAAAGAAGGAATATAAGTAGAAAAGAAGACTGTGTTTTTCTATGGGAAGGAGGTAGGGAAAAATGCATGCATGCATTGCCACCAGTCTTCTTGAGAGCTCCTTGAATGTGTCAAGCATTGCCGATGCATTGTCTGAGTACCGCCCACCCAAAGGAGTCAGAGACTTGAGGTTTCTGGCCTCTGCAGATAAATGGATGGTAATGCCACTTACTGAGATGGGGAAGGCAATCAATGGCTGAGTATATTTGGGGGTGCAGGAGGATGGGTGCTACTCCAGTTCTCATCAGCTTAGTCTTAGGCATGTTGAGTTTCAGGTACCTGTGAGAGATCCCAATGGAAATGTCAAGGAGGCAGATGGCAAAACAGGTCTGGAACTTAATGGAGAGGTCTATGTTGAAGAATTAAAATCTGGGAGTCATTGGCAGGGATGGCCACTGAAGCTACAGTCTTAGAAGACATCTCCAGATCATCAGAGGATAAATATACTAAATGCACAGCCCAAGGCCAGCATCTAGTGGTTAGGTAAAGAATTACATCTGCAGAGGAAGCTTGGGAAAAGCAGGAGAAGTAGAAGAAATCCAGAAGGATATAGGGTTACAGAAGCTAAGGAAAGAGAATATTTGAAAAAGCGAGAGTGGTCAACAGTGCCGAGGGCTTCTGTGAGATCAGGAAAAATGAGGGTTAAAGTGGATTTAGTGACCTGGAAGTCATTGGTGACCTTGAGAGAGCCTGTTGATGGAATGATCATGTAGAACCAGTTAGACCCAGTTAGGTATGACTTAGAGAGCAAATGGAGCAGGGCAGGGTGGGAAGAAATGAAGGGATCCAAGCCAATAGCTCTCTAGGAAGTCTGGCCGTGATAGGGAGGAGAGAGCTGGGGCAGGAGCTACAGGGACAATTGGAAAGACTCTGGCGTTTAAAAATGGTGATGGGAGAATCCATTTGAAAGGAGAAGTTAAACACATAGGAAAGAGAAGTGATCATTAGCAGTGGATTTCGTGAGGGAGGGGTGGGGGGGCTGGTGAGCAAAGCACAGGTGGACAGGTTGGCTCCAATAGGAGAGAAGGACGTGTACAGTAATGAGACTATGGCAGGGCTTAATTAACTCAAGGCAAATTGAAAGTAATGAAACTCCCTTATGATAAACATGGTATGGCTCAGCCATGATGTAGCCATGGTATGGCTTATTTGAGAAACTTACATCAGCATTCCCTCAATGGGCAAACATTCGCCAGGTTTTATGGATTTTGAGAGTGGAAAAGGGATGATGCTTTGGAAACTCAGAGAGCGGGTTTGGGGCGGAGGGCTCAGCCAAGGTCATGGCCTGGAGACAGGGCAGGGAGAGAGAGAGCGAGCGATGCTGAGGCTGGCCCCCCCACCCCTACCCCACAGATGTAGCCAACCGCGTGCTGCTGGCCCTCTTCACCATCGAGATGCTGATGAAGATGTACGGGCTGGGTCTGCGCCAGTACTTCATGTCCATCTTCAACCGCTTCGACTGCTTCGTGGTGTGCAGCGGCATCCTGGAGATCCTGCTAGTGGAATCGGGTGCTATGAGCCCCCTGGGCATCTCCGTGCTGCGCTGTATCCGCCTCCTCAGGATCTTCAAGATCACCAAGTGAGCGCTGGGAGAGTGGGCGTTGCTCCAGCAGCCCCACACCCATAGTGTGCCTGGTCTGCTCCATAGGGGCTCCGTTCCCGTGGTCTGGGGTCTGGGCGAGTTCATGGGTGGCCTCTGGCCCAGGATGTCCCTCTTTCCCTAAAAGAAATGGCTTTCCCGTTTTGACCTCTTTCCTTAATTTTTTTTTCCCTCTTACCTCTTACCATCTGGGCAGGGATACCGGGCAGGGGTGTAGCACGTGGCGTGGAGGGAAGGAAGAGGACAAGGAGAGTATGGGAGAAGGAGGAAGGGGAGGAAGATGAGAGGAAATGAGAAGTGGGGAAACGGGATGGAAATGAGGAGGGAGAATAAAGAATAAAGAGGGAGGGAGCAGAGACGGGCTCATCGGCTTCCCAGGGTTTATTGAGCAGCCGCCTGAGCTGGGGACTGTGCTAGGCACAGAGTGTGCAGGGGTGCAAGGGAGAGAAGTGGCCCTTACTCTCCTGGGGTCCACAGTCTGGTGGGGTGGCCGGAAGTTAGCCGGCAGTCGCACAAAGGAACATGAAACGACAAACCATGAGAAGTGCTAGGATGGGCAGAAAGAGTGGGTGCCTGGCCTCCATCCTGGAGCCTCCCAGAGGCCCAAGGGTGCCCCTTTTCCCTCTGCGTCCCCTCAGGACAGAGCCTTTGCCTTGGCCTGGCCAGACCTCAGGGGCTCTGCGGAGGGGGGGCGCGGGGAGGGGGCGCATCTCCTCTGCACCTGTGACCCTCTGCCCTCAGGTACTGGACATCTCTAAGCAACCTGGTGGCGTCCCTGCTCAACTCCATCCGCTCCATCGCCTCACTGCTGCTGCTGCTCTTCCTCTTCATCATCATCTTCGCGCTGCTGGGCATGCAGCTCTTCGGGGGCAGATACGACTTCGAGGACACGGAGGTGCGGCGCAGCAACTTCGACAACTTCCCGCAGGCCCTCATCAGCGTCTTCCAGGTATTCAAGATTCAGGATTCCAGGATTCAATACTGTAGGTGCTGAATCCCACTTGTCCTCCAAGAGCGGGGGCGGGGGGGGCATCACCTCCTCCAGGAAGCCTTCTCAGATCTGCTGGCACGAGTTCGGGGTCCCTTTGCAGGCCCTCCTCTTCCTCTGTGCTCCTCTCCATTGTAATAGCTGCTGTTGGTCTCCTGCATCCTCTGGAGGCTGGGAGTTCTGCCTGGTTTGTCCTATTTGCTTTGTCCCTGGTACCTAGCGCGGGCCCATGGCAGGGGCACTGATACTGACTGAGTGGAGTCTAGGGGCCCGCTTTCTCTCCCGTGCCCTACTCCCGTCTCTGAGCACAGAGTCAGCCAGTGAGCTCTCCCCCAACAAGACTGACAAAGACCCAGAGAAATGCCAACCATTTCTCACAGCAAAGACATGGCTCAGTTCATGTTCACCAGAAGCCGCCCAGAGGAGGGTGGCTGGGATGTACCTGAGGCCTTCAGAGCCATGGGCCTCCCAGGAGATTCCTCAGTGTAGAGCCGAGAAACGCTCTTCTGTGCGGGGCCGGCACTCACTGGGGAATCTCAGTCCGTACCTGTGAGAAGGGCCATGTGTGGCCATTGGCGGGTCTTCCAGATGAGAAGGGCCATGTGTGGCCATTGGTGGGTCTTCCAGATGACTCTACCCTCTCTTCCCTTCACCCCGTGTCTGGTCGGGCATCACGTGTGATGAGACACCTGACATTTCACGCTAGCTCTGGAGGCTGGGATGCCAGGAGGCCTGGGTGGGGGCTGTACGGTTAAGCCTGGGCATTAGGGACAGAGCACAGGGAGGTGGTGACCCCACAGTCAGACCCCTTGGCTCTGGAAAGGCAACAGTAGGATTTCTGACCATTGGAAGAGATTCCAGGAGGGGAGCAGGGGCCTTTCATCTTGGCTGTGGATGAAGAGAGGAAAGGTCTAGGGGCCTTTGGGACCACGCAGTCCCGAGAGAGGACTCTGGAGACCCTCTGCGACCCCCTCCCCTCACTGTGCTCCCTCTCCCCCTAGGTCCTGACCGGTGAAGACTGGAACTCCATGATGTACAACGGGATCATGGCCTACGGGGGACCGTCCTACCCCGGGGTGCTCGTGTGTATTTATTTCATCATCCTTTTCGTCTGTGGCAATTGTATCCCTTTGGAAGCAGGGCACAGAAAAGAGCTGTGGGAGGGGGTGGGCGAGGGCCTGAAAACGGGGGTCCTGGCCACACACATGCCAAGCAACAAGCCCTCCGGCTGAAGGGCAGCCCCCAGACTCATGGGGCAGGGTGGGCGGGCTAGGACATGGCAAATAGCAATTGCAAGGGAGAGCTGTAGGAGAGTTCCCCCCTCCCCCCAGGAATGTTCAAGAATCACAGAAGTGACTGGTTACTGGTGGGCAGATTTCTTCCTAGAGAGGCTGGTGAGCCTGGAGCAGGCAGGAGGAAGGACAGGGTTTGGCTGCAGAGCCATGAGGTTGGTAGGCAGCCTGGTCCGAAGGTTTGGGAGGCAGGCAGGGAGGAAGGAGGGAAGAGGCCGGTGGAGAATGAGACAAGCAGATGGAAGGGTGGGGTGGTTGGGGCAGAGAGAGCCAGCAGGCCCCGGGGGTTCTGAGGTCTGTACATGGCATTTGGTAGGTATTATGAGTAGGGGGCTGGGGAGGGAGGGAGCCAGTGTTCCTGGAGCTCATGGGTGCCAAGCGTGACTCTCTGGGACAGTGCCTCACAGGCTCCCCACTCAGCCCCGTGTGGAAGCTGGGATCAGTCATGGATGGGAAATGGGGGGCACTCAAGGCCCATCGTGGATAGCCCCATGCAGCCAGGCCGCCCTGCGGATGCTCGTCCGTGTCCTCGGGCCCATGCCACCCCGTGTGTAACTCTGGCAAGAGGCCCTCTGACAAGCCCACCAAGGCAGTGGGGTTAAGCCCTGCCAACCGCTGGGCAGGGTGGGACTCTGGCCCCAGAGTCTTCTTTTTCATCCACAACCCAAGACTCCTTAGCAGGATGACCTCAGATATCCTGCTCAATGTCTTCCTGGCCATCGCTGTGGACAACCTGGCTGAGGCCGAGAGCCTGACTTCTGCCCAGAAGGCCAAAGCTGAGGAGAGAAAGCGCAGAAAGATGTCCAAGTGAGTGCTGCCTCCCCAGCAGGAAGGGGCCTGGCATGCTTGGTGGTGGTCTCCCTGCGCTGGAGCCCGATGAGCAAGGGCTGTGCCACGGTGACCCCCATCCCAGTGGGCAGGCTTCTGCACCCACACGTTTAGGGATGGATGACTGACATCCTCTGAGCTGTCCCTAGGTGCAGAATTGGAGGTGGCCCCAGGAAATGGGACAGCAGAGCCAGGCAGGATCCCACCAGGGAATCCTGGTGGGGAGTTCTGGGAACTTGCCTTCTTGAAAGGAGTTGTTTCCCTCTGTTGAGCCGTGCATACGTCCTAGTGGCGGTTGGTTTCTCGGGGCTGTACTGTTCTCTCCACCAGTGAGTTTGGCATATAACTCTCCATAGCCTGAGACCCTCCTCTAGGAACAGAAGCAGGATTAGTCTTCCAGTCTGACCAGAAACAAGTCACTGCAAATGAGTCACCTGGGGATCTTGTTAAAATACTGCTGCTGATTCAGAAAGTCTTGGGCTGGGGTTGATGGTCAACAGGTCTAACAAGCCCCCAGGGGGCGCCGATGCTGCTGGCTGGAGAACCACACTGAGTGGTTCTAGACAAAGACCTGCTTCCTTCAATGCCCGTGCCTGCAGGAATGGTATGCCCGTGCCTGCAGGAATGGTATGCCCATCCCTGGGAGGCAGGATGGGAGGAGAAAGACAGAAAGGCCAGCAATGAAATCCAGATGCTTCCGAAAAGTTGAGTCCCATCTTGGACCAAACCATGCTCCCACACTGTGAATTCTTGATGAACCAGGTGCAAAGACCCTTTCCACCCATCTACCTGTCAATGAACACTGAGTGTGGTTGACCAGTGAGCCATGTTTAGCCACGGGCCCAAGGTGGGCATCATGCCCTTTCGTCAGAGACTCAGGCCTATAGCCCTTCCCTCTTGGCAGCCTGCACTGTTCCATCGTCCACAGAGCTCCCTGAGCTCCGAGAACTGTCTAGTCGGGCTTCTACCGTGGGCTTCCTTGGTTTTTTTTAACTCAGGGGTCTCCCAGACAAGTCAGAGGAGGAGAAGTCAGTGGTGGCCAAGAAGCTGGAACAGAAACCCAAGGGCGAGGGCATCCCTACCACCGCCAAGGTGAGCATATCACATGGGGTGTTTTCAGAGGCAGGATGGGGAGGGACTCCGCAAGTCCTCTGGGTCACCCCCGTGACTTAGGGTGCTGGGGGTGGGTAGGGAGGTGGAGAGGGGCTATCTGCCTGGTTATCAGCCAGGTGAGGGCATCTGTCTCCACTCTCCTGGGGAGAAAGTCAATAGCTACACTCCCACAAGGAATCCTTTGTACTGAGAGGCGCAGATACCCCAGTCTGGGAACCAGACTTCCTCAGAGTCCCAGCTTCTTACCCCAGTCAGGTGTCTCCCGCCCCATTTGACACCCCCGTCCCATTGCGGGGCCCAGACTGGTCCCCCCCACTTCCTGCTTGTTCCAGCCTGGCCCTGCTCAACCCTTCTGGAAGCTGAGGAAGCGGAGGTCAAAGGGTTCGGGAGTTGGGCCCCAGACAACTAAGCCGGGGTTGCCTTGCACAGGCTCAGACAGGCTGAGGTCTTGGCAACTCGTATGACCTTTCTGTGCCTGGCTTCTCGTTCATAAAAAAAAAAAAAAAAAAAAAAAAAAAAAAAAAAAAAGAATGATCCTACTATTACCTACCCCCAGGCTGGAGGCAGGATTGAGCTAACGCCTACCCTACCCCTCCCCTAAGTGCTCAGTCAGTAGAAACTGCAGCTTCTGCATTCCTCATCTTCATCGTATTTCTACAGCTGAAAATCGATGAGTTTGAATCTAACGTCAATGAAATAAAGGATCCTTACCCTTCGGCTGACTTCCCAGGTGAGGGTCTTGGGACTGTTGGGGTGTATGCTGGGGAGTTGATTTCTCCCCAGGGGACAAGCTCTTGCGCGTCCCCTCCCTGGATCCTTCCTCGAGTGGATCACGACACAGAGACATCCCTTCTGACCTAGTCCCGCATATGAGCCACTGCAAGCCTGACTCTCTCTACTATACACATGATAGAAAAAACCACACATTCTGTTTTCATTTAATTCAGCTAGTATTTACTGAGTGCCCGTTACGTACTTCAGTGCTGAGGACTCCGTTTTCAAGTTTTCCATTCTGGCCACGCGGAGCAGACCACAGACATCTGTCTGTGGTGTGGGAGACGGACAGGTTGCTCACCCCTCAGTGTCCATCAGGTCTGGGGGCTGGACTGAAACAGGAATAAATAGAACCTTGACTTGCACTGCGGGAAAAATCGAAATGAAAGAGACAAGGGTAGGGCGGCCAGGAGGGTGATACACAGCCACAGAGAAACCGTGAACGTCTTGCAAATGGTGGCTCCCGCAGAGAGCCATTCATCTGTGCCAAGGAGAGAACACCGTGGAGAGAGCGGGCCAGGCTGGGTTCCTGTGAACAAGCCACCTGCAAGAGGCTGGAGCCCCAGAGCTCTGAGGTTCCCTGTTAGCTCCCTCACGGGTCCTGGGAGCACGGGGTCACTGGTGCAACTTCATGGCTCTTTGTGGGATCCGCTGATTAGCATCTGTCTACCTCAGTGACTCAAGTTCCAGGGGGACTTTCTGTGCCCCAAATGGCATAGCGTAGGCCCTCAATAAATAGATTGAATGAACACATGAAACAATTTTGCCTAGTGATGTGTGGGGAGCACGGAGCTGATAGAGACAGGACTAATAATATTTCTTCAAACATCTGCCAGTAATGAATATTTGGCTTTTAAAATAATTCATCTCAAGCTGTTTGATCTAACGACCATAACCTAGCAGATGAGCGTGCCTGGTATGCCGGGGAAGGTGGCTGGCCCAGGAAATGGGAGGTTAAGGAAGGGGTAAGGGTTGGAAAGAAGTGGGGAGGGTAGAGGGTTGAGGGGTTGTGAGGTGGGCAGTTGGAAGGGAGTTCTTACTAAGGAGGTTGACTATGTTTATCCTGCTTCTTTCCAAAAGACAATTTGAAATGCCTTAGGCTTAGGACAAAAGATGCATACAATGAAATGAACAAAATGGGCACAAACAGGGAAAAAAGAAAGCAGATATGCTAACTTTAAGAATGAACAGTTTTTTCCATTAAGCATAAGATGTGTTTTGGGGTCCTTGGCAGCCAGGGCAAGATGGGCAGTGTCACATTAGGACGCTCGTTGTGAGGCAGGAGAAAGGGGGGTGAAGCTGAGAGCCGGTGCAGAGAGCAGAATCGAGTGGAGAGAGCAGAATACAGTGGCTCTTTCCGGGCTTCCCCAAAGGGCCAGGAGGAGTAGCGGTGAGGTGGCTATGGGGTGAGGTCAACAGGAGACTGGGCAGGACCTGGACAGGGAGGGGCACCCCGACTTTGACAACGCCCTCCAGTCTGATCACTGGATCCTCACCACCCCTCTCACCCCAGCTGAGGAGCTCAGGGAGTGTGCTGTCTCGTGAGGCCGTGAGACTTAGCCAATAAACCGAGAGGGTCTGTCTCTTCTTCCTCTACCCCTCCCACCCCAGGATCTGCCTCAGTACTGGCGACTGGCTGAAACTTAAGGATATTGATTTTTTTTTTTTTCCCCATGCTGGCAGTTCCTCTCTGAAATGATTATTTTTAGAATCCTAGCCCAGGAGAGGAACTTAGAGTCTATTTCAATAAGCCTCCTGCTCCTAATCAATTTCACAAATTGGGAAGCTGAAACCCAAGAAGGATAGGGTCTTGCCTAGTCAGCACAGCAAGTTAGGGGCAGAGCCTGGACCACAACTCACGTCTCCTCTGGAGCACAGTCCCCCCTATACTTCTCAACTGCGAGCATTTGAGATGGTGTGAGTCCAGCCCTGAGACAGAAGATGAAACAGCAAGGCTCCTTGACTTTGGTCCTGGCCCCGCTTCTGGAGGGTTCTGGGACCGACAGTTTTCCCTGACCTATTCCCCAAGGGGAAAGGGAGATGCCTGTGCTGGACTCTGCTGACACCCTTGTGGCCTGCACTGGCCTGCTCCCACCCTCACTTGTTTGTGGTTGGGGGTTTGTGGTTGCATTCAGAGCACAGAACCTGGGGAACAGGAAAGTATGTAAAGATGCCTCCAACTTCTCTCTCTCCCCTCCGCACAGGCGATGATGAAGAAGATGAGCCTGAGATCCCTGTGAGCCCCCGACCACGCCCCCTGGCTGAGCTGCAGCTGAAAGAGAAAGCGGTACCCATTCCAGAAGCCAGCTCCTTCTTCATCTTCAGCCCCACCAACAAGTGGGTGGCCCCTCGGCTGCTGTGCAGGGTGCTTGTTGGGGCTCTCAGAAGGGGCTGGTTTCTGCTCTAAAAGGCCCCCCTTCTCCTGATTCTCTGGGCCTACCATAACACTGTGAGAAACTGATGCCCTTATCTTCAGATCTTGTGCCCTGCTTAAAATGCTAGTATCTCAGGGAGAAGGAATGCTGGAAACCTTAGCGGTTACTCACAGCTAAGAGGGTTTATATATTTTGCTTCCTTGTTGAGGGCGATTTTAGACAGGATGGGGGATGAGAACTGGGTGAAGCTATAGTTCTTACTGGCTTCACAGTCTTAAACCTTTAACATATGCACAGACTATAGTCTTCATGGAGTTTCATCTGTCTGCTTCCGGGATGGGATCAGCCTGCCCTGTTCACTTGGTTGGAAACCACAGGGTGGTGGGGGAGTGCTGGGGTGGGTGGGGGCAGGGATTTGGCTGGGGGAGGGAACTGAGGCCACAGAAACAGCAGGAGGGGTGTGGTGGACCAGCCCCAGCATGTCCAGCCAGAGGGCCTTTCAGATGCAGGCTCCAGGGTCTCTCTGCCCTACAGAGGCTGGTGAGGCCTGAATGCCCAAGGGCTCACAGTTCTCCTGGTCCCCTCACTGTCCCTCTACAGGATCCGTGTCCTGTGTCACCGCATTGTCAATGCCACCTGGTTCACCAACTTCATCCTGCTCTTCATCCTGCTCAGCAGTGCCGCCCTGGCCGCCGAGGACCCCATTCGGGCCGAGTCTGTGAGGAATCAGGTGATGGCGGATCCACGCTTTCTACCAGCTCAGCACCCCTCCCCACCTGGCTTCAGCCACCTGCACACCTCCCTGCTGCTCAGAGCTCAGTGTATGCTCTATGTGGCTGCAGGCATCAGAGTCTCTTAAAGTTCAAGTCCCTGGAGGACCAAGATGCCCGAGCTACTCCTTCCGAACAGTATTGCCACAGTACACAGCACAGACAGGCTCTTGGTGCCTAGTTTTAATGATGAGGGGGATGGTGGCAATGGTGGTAGTCGTGGTGGTAGTGGTGAGGGGGATGGTGGTGATGTTGGTGATAGTGATGATGATGATGGGGTGATTGTGGTGGTCATTATGATGGTGATGGTGGTGAAGGTAGTGGTGATGGTGATATTGATGGAGGTAGTGATGGTGGTGGTGGTAATGGTAGTGATGTTAATGGTGATGATGGTGGTGGTGGTAGTGATGATGATAGTGGTGGTGGTGATAATGACAGTGATGATGATGGTGTAATGGTGCTGATGGTAATAGCAGTGATGGTAGTGGTGGTGGACATGATGGTGGTAGTGGTGATGATGGTGATGATGGTGATGGTAGATGGTGATGGTAATGGTCATGATGGTGATGATGCTGGTGATGGTGGTGATAGTAATGGGTATGACAGCAGTGGTGGTAGTGATGAAGATAGTGGTAATAATGGTGATAATAATGCCGATGATGGCAGTGGTGATGATTATGGTGATGATGATGGTGGTAGTAGTGGTGATAGTAATGGTAGTGATGGTAGGGGTGATGGTGACAACCATGATGATAGTAGTGGTGGTGGTGCTGGTGGTGGTGACGATGATGATGGTGATGATGGTGGTGATGGCATTGAAGATAATAATGATATCATTGTTCACTTCTTTTCACTGACTTCTGTCCCCTCTGCTCTGTCACTAGATCCTTGGGTATTTTGACATTGCATTCACCTCGGTCTTCACTGTAGAGATTGTCCTCAAGGTGAGTGAAGGCTGTAGGACAGCCTGGGTCTGTCTACAGAACGGTGTCTATAGGCCAGGACATCAGGCCTGATGTGGCTCTGACTTACATGCAGCACCCACTCAGAGGCTGGGTTGCGGGGATGCGGGAAAAGCAAGAGGAGAGCAGAGAACATCAGGGAAGGACTCACCAGATCCAGGAGAGCAGAGGGGGTTGCTGCACATAAGTTGGGGCAAACAGGTGAGCAGGTGGCCAGGTGGGGATGTGAAGTAGAACCAGCCCACAGGCTGTGTATCTTTCTGCACCTCTCAGTGAGCACAACCCTTCTCTCTGGAGCCCTGGGGGGTTTTCCTGCAGAAGGAAGGCACGGTTAGCCTAAGAATAGACCCAGGGAGCTATGATTTGTTCCTAGAGCTTCGTGACATGTGACTGAAAGACCTCTCTCTGGAGGTCCTCAGAGAAGTGACCTCTGCGCTGGATGGATTTCCGGCAGCTCTGCCCTATCATGGCACTCCCCCTCCTTACTCATAGCACATCACTGCTCTCCCCTTCTTAGGCCGACCCACGATTTCACACCATCACCATCCCTGTGGAAGGTCTGAGAGGCAGAGGGAGGGCCCGTCTATAACTGAGACCCAGCAGCCCCAGCCTTCACTTTCATGAATAAGGAGGGGCGAGGGGAGCTTTGCAGGAGGAATAGCCCAGAGCAGGTTGCAATAAGAATTCAGGACAGTTCCTTATATCAGGGCCTTTGACTACTAAAGGAGTTGAGCAGAGGGACGGTGGCTTCCCTGACATCCCAGAGGGCTTCCTGGAGGTGGTAGCTTAGAGTTAACCCTTGAGGTTGGACAGGACTTCATTAGGGAGAGATAGCAAGGCCAGTCCAGGAGGACAAAACAACAGCACATGCATTGTGAGGAGGTGTTTGGGATGTGCTCAGAGGGGAGGAAGTGGTCCCTTTGGGCTGGGACATAGCCCAGAACAAACAGGAGGGCTGGCTTCAGAAAAGGTGAGTTGAGACGAAGTCACTGTCAATGCCAGGAAAGGCTTCAAGCCCATCAGACTTCAAGCGTGTTTGTGCAAAGGGCCTCGGAGATGATCACAGAGCACAGGGAAGAAGCTGAGGGACCAGCAAGAAAGTGGGGCAACAGGGAGGGGAAGAGTCAGGAGCCTGGTGAAGTTCTTCCTGTCCTCCGTGGCTGTTCAGCCTGACTCAGCAATCCTCAGGGCAGAGCCGACTTCTGAAGAAGCCCTCCGGGGAGGAGGAAGATGAGTTTCCTCCTGTTTTGTCGGGGAGAGCAGGGCCGGAAGGGGGCTTCCGCAGTCTGTGGCCTCAGGGGAAAGGAGACTGAGGTGCCCCGGGGCATGTGAGCAGAGATGAGCTCAGAGAGCAAAGGTAGCGTAGCTGCCTGTGAGAAGTCCTGTTTCCAGAACTGGGAACAGAGGTTGGGGGAACAGCACTGAGGACCCAGCAAGGCGCAGAGTGAAGGATAGAGCCTCTGGCAGCTCTCTGCCTCAGCGAGTGCCTTGCGATCAGACTGAGGTGAATCTTGCCTAGAAAAGCCCTACTTCACGGGGACAGGTGTGTTCCCAAGCCCCGCCCCCACCCAGGATGCTGCCTCTTCCCCGCAGATGACGACCTACGGTGCCTTCCTGCACAAGGGCTCCTTCTGCCGCAACTACTTCAACATCCTGGACCTGCTGGTGGTGGCCGTGTCCCTCATCTCCATGGGACTTGAGTGAGCAATGACGGGGTGACCCCCAAGTGGTCCCCTCCTCAGAGCGGAGCCCCACCCACTGTGTGTTGGTAGACACCAAGCTGCAAGGGGAGGAATTCTTGGGGCCATGGATCGGGGTCCAGGGTCCCCTGGGGTGTCACTAACTGGACCAAAGGGACCATGCTAAGTGGCCAGAGCAGTGTCCTCGAGAGTAGGGGGGGATGCGGAGAGGAGAAGGCAGTCCTCCAGCTACACTGAGGGAACACAGCCCCTAGCTTTGGGTCACCCCCTTACTGTGCCGCACGGCTTGGCACCCGTTAGCAGGAGGTGGTTTTATCCTGGGTTAGAGCGCACACGCTGCTTACGAGAGCGGGGAAAGACTGGAGGGCTTCCAGGCAGAGAGGCGGCAGATGCGGTGGGCTAGCGGCAGGAGGCCGGAGCAGGCGGCCGGCGGTGCCCACTCCTCGACTGCCCGCCCCCAGGTCCAGCGCCATCTCCGTGGTGAAAATCCTGAGGGTGCTGAGGGTGCTCCGACCCCTCCGGGCCATCAACAGAGCCAAAGGGCTGAAGGTAAGAGGGCGTGTGCAGGACCCCAGGAGCAGGAAAGAGGGGCTGCAGGGGCCCGACGCCAGAGACCTCAGCCCAGCCATCGCGGGGACGTGTGTTCTGTCCCCTTTGCCAAACGGGGTGGGGGGCACAGGAAGGATGATTCTGGGCAGCCCTGCGTCCCCCGTGGACGTCTCCCTCCCTCCTGCTAGCGGTGAGGCAGCAAGGGATGGTGAGGATGGGTCAGGGCCGACCAGCTCTCCCTCCCCAGCACGTGGTGCAGTGCGTGTTTGTGGCCATCCGCACCATCGGGAATATCGTCCTGGTCACCACGCTCCTGCAGTTCATGTTCGCCTGCATCGGCGTCCAGCTCTTCAAGGTGAGCCCCGCCCGCCTGGGCAGTCTGCCTCCTCTCCCTAGCTCCCGGGCCAGCTGTCAGGCCAAGGCTGGAGCTGGTCCGTTCCCTGCCTCTAAGCCCAGGGAGCCCCAAAGTGTGCAAACGATGTCCTTGGGTGCGCTGGGTTGTGAGGTTCAGCCGTCTGGAGTCTGGATGTGGTTTCCTGATGCCCCTCCCTGGCCCCTTTGGCTCTGCTGGCCGCCGTGGTCGTGGCACCTGCTGTCTTCCTGGCTCTCCGTGGCTTCTCCTTAAGGATAGAGGTCCCTCCCCCTCCTGCTGGCCCTGTGAGCACCGCCCCCACCTCTCCCATCCAGCCAGGCTTGTCTAAACATGCTCCCCAGCCCACCCCGCCCACTCTACTTGCTTCAGTGCGCTGCATCCCATGCTCCCCCCCGGAATGTCTGGCATCATTCACATCTACCAGGAGCCTCTAAGGGAGGGAGGCCATCATTCTAGTCCGGGAGCTGCCTCATTCTGTTCTCACCTTCCTGGGAGGACACAGCTCTGCAGTTCCTCTCTAGAAATTACCCGGCAAGGTGTCCTCTCCCACCCAGCTGATTTCTGAATGCCTCTGCCCATCACACAGAAATCGGCATCGAAGTGTATCCCCCAACACCCTTGACACTGCCTCTCACGACCCAATCTGTTCCTGACACCAGGTGTGACAATCACGGTGACATCACTGCAGTCAGACTTAGGCAATGGTGTCATCTTACAGCCATTCGTTCATTCAACATTTATAGAGCATTTTCTCTGGGCCAGGGCCTCTGCTAAGGCAGAGGAGAAGGGGTCATGAAGCAAACCCAAGTCTCTCCCAGTGGGCAGGGAGCAGGCTTTGGGGAGAGCAGTCTGGGTGGGGAGCAGCAGTCCAGATGATGTGAAGGAAGTTGGGTCCTGTTGGTTACTGTCCTGGGTGGTGGCGGTGGAGACCACATAGAGATTGTGATAGCTTAGCCTCAAAGCAGTGCTCACTGTGATCTGCATGGGACCTTCTCCTGGCACCAGAGGAGGGCTGCCCCGTTCCCTCTCCCCTTGCCCCCTCTGCTGCCAGGCCAGGGGCCCTGGGGCCTCCTGAGGGCAGAGTCTGTATCTGAGTCATCCCTGACTCTGGCACCTAGCCTGGGTCTGGAGTGTGGTTGGCCCACACAACATGCTGTTTGCAAGAATGAATGAGCAACCCCTTCCTTTGGCTCCTGTGTCCCTTCCAAGCAAGAACAGCTGTCCCACAACCCCAAACTCTCCTGTGCTTTAGTCTTTTAGCAAAGGGCTGCCCATTCTGGGTGGCTCAGCCAGTTAAGCGGCTGCCTTCAGCTCAGGTCATGATCCCAGGGTCCTGGGATCAAGCCCCACATTGGGCTTCCTGCTTGGCAGAGAGCCTGCCTCTCCCTCTCCCTCTGCCTGCTGCTCTGCCTACTTGTGCTCTCTACCTCTCTGGCAAAGTTACAAAAAAAGAAAATTAAAAAAAAAAAAAAAAAAAGACTGCCCGTTGCGATAATGGTCAGACATCAGTGACAAGTGGCATTTTACCTCTCGTTTTACACAGTGGACACTTGTGCATGCATTCTACATTACATCAAGAGTTTGCTTTTTGTATTAAATTGAGTGTTTGGTTTCAAGTCCCCACAAAACTGCCCAGTGGCAGCTGTGTCCTCTCCCGTTCTCCCCCGATGTCACCCGCCTCCCCGGCGCCCCTCTGCTCTGGCAACTGGAAAAGGGGGTGTGTCTGGAACAGCAAACACCTGCAGTGGGCAGGACAGCTGTGCCTTCGACTAGCCCCGTATCCTGGACTGAAGCAGTTCCCTCTGGGGGCCTTTGAGGGAACCCAACCAGATTCCGTAGATTTCAAACTTAATTTAGCCACATGAAGACCTAGCAATCAACTTCTTTTCTCCAAACAAACTCTTCCGTGGGTACCCAGTCTGTGATGTAGATAAAAAACAAAACAAAACAAAACAAAAAAACCGATCTGCCTGAAATCAGTCTGGGAGGCACAGTGCTGGGACCTGTTCAGGCCCTCAGGATCCCATGCTGGGATCCCTGCTTCACTTTGAGACAATGTGTACCTTCACGGCCCCGCTGGGCTCCATTCCTGTGGCTTTTATTCCCACGGCAGCCCTGTGGCCAGCCCACCTGCAGGAGAAGGAAAGTAGGAGGTGGGGCAATACTTCTTTTTGATCTGTAATGGGGAGACCCAAGAGGGTGTCCTACAGCGGTAGATTGAAGGGGGCTGCCTGAGGGAGGAGCCGGGCCAAGCGTGTTTGTATTTCCTTCTGCTCAGGCCCAGCCTGGGGCTTGCAGCCAAGGCTCCTGCTAAGGACCCGGCTTCTCAGCCTTGGCAGCCTCAGGCCTGGTGGGGAAGCCCACAGGGTAGCTGAGGGAATGGATGTTGGGGAAGGAGAAAGACCCTTCTGGGGTCCCGCCCCCTCTTTAAGGAACAGACAGGCTCCTCCTTCCCCATGCCCTGCCTTTCCCTCTCACTCCCACGATTTACCTCCATTGCCCACTGAATGCTGTTTCTGTGACAACGTGTGTCTCTCTCTCCCTCCTTCCTCCTCGGGGACACAGGGGAAGTTCTTCAGCTGCAATGACTTATCCAAGATGACAGAGAAGGAGTGCAGGTGGGCGGAGCGCTGCTGGCTGAGGACACACGGTGGGACGGCCACTGGACAGGGGACCTTGTGTGAGAGGGACCTGGGGAACCCGAGCCCCTAGGTCCAGTAGGAATGTTCTAAAGTACCTTTCCTTGGGTAGCTGCAGGGAGGGAGGACCCAGCAGTGTCTCCTTTGGTCCCTGGTCTGGGACTTTTTTCTCTGGCGTGCTCACTGCCCAGGGCCCAGAGGATTCGCGTGGGAAGGAGGAAGCCAGGCCTTGCCCAGGGGAGTAACTGAGCCTCCCCCCCCCCCACCAGAGGCTATTACTACGTGTACAAGGACGGAGACCCCACGCAGATGGAGCTGCGCCCACGCCAGTGGGTACACAGTGATTTCCACTTTGACAACGTGCTCTCGGCCATGATGTCACTCTTCACAGTCTCCACCTTTGAGGGATGGCCTCAGTGAGTGAGGGTTGGGGCCTGGGTCCCACACGGGCACGGTGGGGGCAGGGCTGGGGAGCCATCTCGGCCTGCTGCAGCCCTCGCTGCTCTGTGTCAGGCCCGTGGTAAACGCTCAACAGACCCACCAGCTTGGAGGGTTTGACTGGCCCTCCGAAGATGGGGATGCTGACAAAGTGTCCCTAGTCCCCCAGCAGGTATGGGCTTCTCAGCCCGCATGGGGGGCCCTAGTGATTGATGTGGGTAGATGAGCCATCCCACGGAAAAACGGGCCCTTTCCAGGACCTGCTCCAGAATTTTCTGGCATGGTTGCTTTTCTGTCGCTTGATGGTTCAGAAAGCTCCCTTGGCGCCCCATGGCTAGTGGGATAAAACCCACCCTTCCTGGCATAACCCTCTGCCTCATCGCCCCAGGCCAGCCCAGGCTTTTCTCTGCCCTTCCCAAGGCTACTTTACCAGGCCATAGACTCATACAAGGAGGACACGGGCCCCATCTACAACAACAGAGTGGAGATGGCCATCTTCTTCATCATCTACATCATCCTCATTGCCTTCTTCATGATGAACATCTTTGTGGGCTTCGTCATTGTCACCTTCCAGGAGCAGGGAGAGACGGAGTACAAGAACTGTGAGCTGGACAAGAACCAGGTGCCTGGGCTGAGGTGGGGAGCAGAGCCCCAGCCGGCCTTCTGCCGGCCTGAGCCCTAGGCTTTGGCCAGTGAAAGTCCCAGGGCTAAGGATGACCCTAGAATTTCCATTTCATGCCCAGACCCAGCCTCCACGCACTCTACCCCATCTCTGACCCATTCCCTAACATGAAGCAACACGAGTTGGTGGTGTGGGAGTCTGCTCATGGAACCCTAACTGTGCCCAGAGGAGACCCTTCAGAACCCTGGCTGGGACGAGAGCCATGTTTGAAATAGGCTGGGGAAGTGCAGGGGGAGCCCACGGGCCCACTGGACCCCTTCCCCTCAACAGGCCTGCAGAGCCCATCCGCCATGAGCTCCTGGCCTCAGCGGCTCCTGGCTGACCAGAAGGCAGGGTGCCCTCGAGCCCACGCATGAGAGCGTGAGAACAAGGCGGGGGGGCTCCTCGCTCACCTGCCCTGTGGCGTTGTATCCCAGCGCCAGTGTGTGCAGTACGCCCTGAAGGCCCGCCCACTGAGGTGCTATATCCCCAAGAACCCGTACCAGTATCAGGTGTGGTATGTCGTCACCTCGTCCTACTTCGAGTATCTGATGTTTGCCCTCATCATGCTCAACACCATCTGCCTGGGCATGCAGGTAAGGGTCCCCTAGGAGACACCTGTCCCCCTGAGGGACAGGTGGCAGGGCAGGGCATGTGGGGAGGGCAGGGTTCCTGGCTCCTGCCCCAGCCCCGTACTTTTCCCGGCACCTGCTAGGTACTGGGCATGGTGCGGTGAGGTACCAAGGGGGACAGAGGAGTGCCTTGGGCCCAGGCCTTGTTGCCGGGCACCCACCGGTTTATTAAGAGGAATTCACACATATAAATAGCTACAGAGTCAGTCAACAGGAGATGGCTCAGCAGAAGCACAAGGCTGCGTAGGAAGGAGAAAGCGCCTTCTCGGTTTATGTTCCGCTGTTGCAAATGTGGCTGATGGAGTTGGTTGGAATTTTGGCTCCAGTCTCGAGAAAAATGGCTTTAATATTCACAGAACAGGTGTCTCTTGGGAGTTGAGCATACTTTATAGACACTCTCCTAATCAGCAGCATCGTTAGCAAACCTTAAAGAAGCCTCAGCTCCCGTCAGGCCTGTATAAATAGAATGGTGCCGCCAGGCAGCCCGAGACACCCGCAGCCGCAGGACCCCGCGTGGCCGGGTGATGAGGACATGGAAGAGGAGTCACGGGGCCGGCAGGCCCAGGTCCTACTGAGGGCTGTGAGCAGTGGCTCAAGTTTGAGTCTGAACTGGGCCCAGACTTAGGCTGTCCTGCAAGACCAGGCAGGGCAGGGGACGGCAGATCCTTCTGAACTAACTACCTGGCAAGGTTTTGTTGGAAAAGTGGGATTTCGTCAACTTTCCAAAAAGAGTAAGAGATTCCCAGCAAATGTTATAAGGAAATAGATTGAAGGAGGATCACAGGGGTGGAGCAAGGGGGCTAAGTTTCCTGCTTCAATCATCTCGCCGTCACGGGGTGGGGGGCTGGGGGGGCAGCGTGAATACAGTCCACCTGGTGAGCTCGGTGGCCCACCAGTACACCTGTGGCTGCTGATCATACCAGTGCTAGAGACAGCGAGCTTCTCTCCTGGTCCTGTGCTCCAGGGACTAGGTGGGACTTGTCCCCGAGTCCTGCTGGGGGGCCTCCCCTCCCGGTCATCCCGTAACTGATCTGGAAGTGAGCTCTGGCCTTGGAGCCCAGAGGTGGACCAGCAGGACCCTCACCTTCTCCTTTCACCATCTCTGTGGGATCCATCAGACTTGGTGGAGTTCAGGGGGTAGCAAAACAGGCACCCAGTCTTCTGAGATTTAAAAGAAAATGGGCAGGAAACCCAACGAAGAGGACTGGGGTGGTCTGGGAAGAGCACAGAGCTCTGGGATGCCCCCTGCAGGGCAGGGAAGCCGGGCCCTCCCAGCCCCCTCTCCTGTGCCTCTCCATAGCACTACAACCAGTCGGAGGAGATGAACCACATCTCAGACATCCTCAATGTGGCCTTCACCATCATCTTCACCCTGGAGATGGTCCTCAAGCTCATGGCGTTCAAGGCCAGGGTGAGTGCGGGGATACAGGGGTCAGGTGGAGCCTGGAGGGAAGGGGACCTTCTCATGGAGCACCGCCACACTGGTCTCGTTCTACTGAAGGGCCCCCTCGTCTAGCACTTCTGCTCCTACCCTGCTCACTCTTCAGCCCATTTCCTCCTTCGGACACAGGGCACGCGAGATAGTCAGGCTGCCGGAACTGGTGATGGCCATAAGTGTTGGCTGCCTCTTCCCAGCGCCCTTTGTTGAGGGTTTCTTATGTTCCCTGCCTCCCCTTAAGCTTCTGAAGAGGAAGCCCAGGGCTGGGGGAGTATTTTGCTGTGTCTTTGGTTCCCCAGTCCACTCCCACCGTGCCCAGCTCTGCCCGGCCACCCCCTACCGCACCTGCAGTTCTGCACTATGGAGCCCCAGACAGGACTTCGATCTGGGGCAGATGAAAAAGAGTCCCCCATCCAGACCAGGAACCCAGATTCTGAGTTCTCAAGCATTCTCTCTCTCTCCCCTCCAACCGTGTTGTGCTCTGGAGGAGGAGAAATACAGAGCCAGAGGGAGAAGGAGTAGTGGGTTGTGTGGTCACACAGGAGCCTTAGTGAAAAGTAGAGCCTGGGGCGCCTGGGTGGCTCAGTGGGTTAAGCCGCTGCCTTCGGCTCAGGTCATGATCTCAGGGTCCTGGGATCGAGTCCCGCATCGGGCTCTCTGCTCAGTGGGGAGCCTGCTTCCCTCTCTCTCTCTCTCTGCCTGCCTCTCCATCTACTTATGATTTCTCTCTGTCAAATAAATAAATAAAATCTTAAAAAAAAAAAAAAAGAAAGAAAGTAGAGCCATGGGCACCCCACCTTGGCCTGGCTTGGCCGTTCTGCATTACCTTGGCTGGGGGCCACCACCGCGTGCTGGCCACCCAAACTCCTTCCCACTAAAGCTCACCCTCGGATTCTCCCATGCTGTCCTTCCCAGGGCTATTTTGGTGACCCCTGGAATGTGTTTGACTTCTTGATTGTCATCGGCAGCATCATCGACGTCATCCTCAGTGAAATCGACGTGAGTATCGGGCACACAGAGCCATCACTGGGGTGGGGTGTGAGCACTTGTTCGCTCCCCGGAAATGTGTGGGGTACCCAGTGTGTGTGTGTGTAGCATGGCACCCAGGGGATTTACAAAGATGGAAATGCTGGGAGACACAAGCCCACAGGGCGGACAGGTAACTCAGATTCCAGACAGACATAATCTATGTGTCAGGCTGCCCAGGGCTAGAGCTGTTGTGGATGGGAAAGGTGGAGTGGTCAGGGAAGGCTTCATGGAGGTGGCGCAAACTGAAGTGGGTCCTGAGGAAAGGGGAGCTCGTGATTGGAGGCGGAGGGACAAGCAAGCCACACAGGCAGGCTGCAGTAGGAGAGACCCGGAGAAGGAAATGATAGAAGATTCAGGGCACTGAGGTCTGGTTTAGCAGATCACGTGAGCATGTGGAGGCGGCCCGGTGGGGGTGAGGGGTACGGCAAGAAAGGGAAGGGGGGTGAGGAAGGCCTTGAATTTTACATAGCAGGGAAGTCACAGGAGGTTTCTAAAGAGAGCAGTAGAAGGATTAAAGCTGTTCTTCTAGAAAGTTGATCTGGAGGCGAGGGGTGAGAGGTGAGAATGACTAAAATGAGCCCAGTTAGGGAGGAGGTCATTTCTTTACTTAGTACAAAATGCTCGTTGAGTCCTTCCCGCCGGAGCTAGGGATACAGCAGGGAATAGGAGCACGGGGGCCAGCGGACAGTAAACCTCCAGCAGGGCAGGTAGGCCCAGTGGGTATTACAAAGACAGATAAAGCAAGATGAAAGCTTAGAAGGGAAGGGAGGGAAGGGTTGGTGTCAGGGTACCTGACACCAGGTGAGTGACAACCCGAGTAAAAGGAGGGAGCCATGCGGGTGTTGGGAGAGTTGGGACAGAAAAACGGTGAGTGCAAAGGCTCTGAGTTGGAGGGATAGTAGGAGGCCCTCGTGGTTGGAATGAAGGACGGTGGAAATGAGGTCAGAGACAGAGGGCCAAGGGCCAGATCACTTAGTCCCTTGAAGGCCATGGTTACAATCTTGCTTTTTATTCTGAGAGAGGTGAGAGCTGCTTGGAGGGCTTAAACCTGGTCTGACTTTAGTTCTAAAAGGATCCCCTTAGCAGCTGTGTTGAGAGCAAGCTGTGGGGGACACGGGGCCGGCCGAGGGAGGGCAGTCAGGAGGCTGCCGTGATTACCACGAGAGCTGATGGTGGCGAGGAGGGTGGCTGTGGATGTAGCAAGAATTAGACACATCTAATCTGTTCGCGAGAGTGAGCTGACCGAATTTGCACATGGCCTTGATTTAGAGGAAGAGAGAAAAAACAAAGTGAAGGTGACTACAAAGATTTTTGTCCAAGGAACTGAGCTTCCGTTTACGAGATATGGAAGCTGCTAGAAAAGTGGGCGGGTGTGGGGTAGAAACCAAGATTTCTGTTGTAGACGTGGTAATCTAGGGTGCTCACGAGGCACCTGGATGGAGACACCAAGTATGCTGGGATGTATGAGTCTGGATGGAGCTCCGAATTTAGGGCGGGGGGGGCATCTAAATTTGAAGATGGTATTTAAATTTGTGGGGGAGGGACGACAACTGCTGAGAAGAGAGCAGGTATCTAGAGAGAAGGGGTCTGAAGGCTGAGCCCAGGAATGCTCCCACGTTTAGTGCCTGGAGAGACCAGGAGGAACCAGAGAACAGATGGAGGAAGGCTTGGCCCCTGAGCCGGGGGAACCAGAAGACAGTGGTGTCCTGAGACACCACCTGGAGAACAAAACAGTTGAAAAAGATGGGAGCTGAGTGTTGACTTGACTTTGGCAATGAGGAGATCAGCAGGGACCTTGGCAGGAACAGTTTCATTGGAACTATGGGGAAGAATCCCCGCTTACAGCGGACCAGAGAGGCAGAACACAGAATGCAAGGAGGGGTAATTCCTTTCAGGTGTTTTACTGCAGAGAGAAGCAGGGTAGAGGCTGGGAGGAGAAGGTGGAGCCTAGGAGGGTTTCCTTGAACGTGGGAGAAATGACAGCCTAGCCTCAGGCTCTGCAAACTATAGGAGCAAAGACTATGAATAAATGAAAGGGCTTAAGACCCAGTGTCCCAGGGGAGAAGCTGGATTTAAGAAAGCTCCAGTATATCCCTGTTAGCAAGAGGGGACAGAAAGCAAATGGGCATGAAGCCATGAGAGTCAGGGCTCAGAGCAGGAGAGGAACAGAAAAGCTCCGAGGCAACAGGATTTGGTGACTTGGGGCCTCAGGAAGGAAGGAGTCCAGAGAGACTCAGCACCGCCCGAAAAGAAAGACCTGGGGGGACGCACTCACCATGATTCTGTTCTGGGGCTGTGGGCTTGGGTGCCGGGTGCCCAAGTGGAAATGGGTAGCGAGTCGTTGGAAACGCGGGCGAGGAACCGAGGGTCACTCTGTATCCGGGGGAGTAGCAGCTCCATCGACACGAGCTGGACCCTGATGCGCAGAGGTGACGGTCGAAGCCTCGGGTGGGACAAGCCGGCTGCAAAGGAGTTGAGATCCCGCAGAGTTGGAGCCAGCAGAGCCACTCGGTTTGCGATGAGGAAGTTGTCTGTTGAGCAGGGTAGACTGTGGGCTTGAGCCAACGATAAGCAGGGAGCAGTGACCAGAAAGTGAGAAAAAATGTCCAAGCGTACAGGAAACAGTCTGGAGCTTGCAAGGAGTTCAGTAGAGGTAGTAGCTGGAAAGTGGTGGGTGCTGAGTTTAGGGCAAGGGAGACTACAGGCGGAGCCGGCGCACGGGAGAAATTCACAGCAGGAGTAGAGACTGCTGAGGAAGGGATTATTTTCAGAGGTGACAGCCAAGGACACGAGTCAGACCACAGGAAGAGGAAGAGTGTAAGCAGAGGTCATGAGAATTGTGAAGGATGCAAGGGAGCCGGGGCATGGGGAGGAGGGAAGAGGGCGTTCATCGTGGGCAGCCACGGGAGTGTCCGAGGCAGTAGGCAGAAACTTCCACTGGGAGGGAGGACAGGACATTGGGCATGAGGGTGAGAACTGACTCTTGAGGACTAGCCGATGTGATGAGTCCACCTGCAGGAAAAATTACGGTGCTGGGGTGGGCCTCGTGAGCTCAGATGCACCCTGGAGTCAGGCTCTGCTCGGTGCCCCGGGAGATTGGGAAAAGGGACCGGACCCCAGGTGTGGTCTGGAGGGCTGGCACGTTGGGTGGAGCGTCTCAGTGCAAGCAAGGGGGTTGTTGAAATGGCAAAACAAGGGTCCAGGCTGAGCGGAGAGGCGTATGGCCCCAGGAGCTGGACCAGCAGGAGTAGGGGGAGGGGATGCAGGGTGGAGTGAGAAAGAACATGGGGGCGGGCCGGAGGCTTCAGCCAGAGAGATCCATGTCTGAGATCTTCAAAGTCGAGAACTCTCTAGGCTGGCCTCTCTGTCGATTTGAAGCTGGGGATGGCGTGGCGGTGGTGGCGGGGGGTCACTGCAGGGTGGAAGAGGGGAACAGGGGACAGGGAAGAGAGGCTGAAATCAAGAGACAACTGTCCTCTGGGCAGAGTGTCTACCGAGCTGTATCACGGGAGGGGCATAGAGAAGAGCCTTCTGAGCCCCCTAACCATGGCCATGCTGGGCTTCTGTTCAGGGGCTGCTGTGGACTAGCCCCAAAGCCAGAGGCCTCCCTCATGTGCAGGGCTTCCTCCTGAACTTCCCGCTGCCCGTCGATCAGCCCTTTAGACTCTGCCAGCCCAGGAGTGAATTCTATGCTGGGTAGAGAGAATTCTCTACCCAGAGAGAATTCTATGCTGGCCCTAGAGACACCTCGGAGGTAGGCAGCTGAGGAAAAGTCTGGAGCCTGTGAGGAAGGAGTTCTCAGCCTGAGATTCCTTGAGGCCCAGCCCGGGCAGGCAGCACCTTCTGGAGGCTTGGCTGCCTCGCAGACTGTCTGGGGGAGGGCTTGGCCTGGGAATCCTGTTCACCCCCATATACTGAAAGACAATGACAGAATTCTGTCTGCTCAGATCCCAAGAGGGTGGGGGCAGACGAAGGGCAGGTTGGGTCCTGGGCAAAACTGGTGTGCACGTGTACATGTGTGGGTGTGTGGGTGTTGTATATTTCCATCTATGTTCAGTTTCCACTGGGGAACAACACCCCAAAGGCCCCAGGGTTTGAAAGCCAAGTTAGAAGAGAGAACTCTAAAGAGCTAAAATAAACAGCCCCAAATAAAAGTAATTACTTCTGGAGGTTTGGGGTCTATGTAGAGGAAGCCTGGATAAGTCAAGAGAATTCTTCGGTGGCAGAGGACCCAGAGGGTGTCGGTCATTATTTGATTTTTAGGAGCAGAGTTACCAAGAATGAATGTTTTCTTGGAGTCACGTTAAGGCTTTACATTTAGTATATGTGCTGCCGAAGTGAGCACAAGGCTTTACATTTAAATATCGATTTCTATTCCTGACATACAAACCAGGGAGCGGACCAGGACAACACTGTCTGTTAGAACTTTTGGCAATGATAGAAATCTTCTGCCCCATGTGTTACAGTTGCTGCTCTAGGCACTCGTGTCTATTGGTCACCTGAAATGTGGCTGGTGCAAATGAGGAAATAAATTTCTCACTTGATTTAATCGTCACTGTAGCTCAGAGAGCTGCATGGGCCTGGAAGCTCCCATAAGGGCCGCACAGGTCTGGAACACTGGTGGTCATCCTTAGCTGCGTATTAAAATCCCCTGGGATGCACTGAAACGTCTGAAGCCAGGCCCACCCCCTAGAAGCTGACTTCCTTGGCCTGTGTGGGGAACCCAGGGAAGGAATCTATTCAGTTCTCCATGGGATCCAATATGGCGGCAGGCTTGAGAACCAGTGGCCCAGGGGAAAGGGAATGTTGCCTGGCAGGGAAACCGGTGTACTGGGAACCAGTTCACCCACAAATAATGGGAAGACTCAACAATGACTCCCCCTGTGCCGTGACTCCAGGACAAGGGTTTCTCGTGCAAGGTGGCCTAAGAGAGATGCTGAACACATAGGAAAAACTTAAGAACGTGGCCGCTGGGGTGGAAGCCTTGGTTGTGCTCATGGGCCGGGGGCAGAGAGACGTCTGCTGTGGGCGGCTCAGACCCCCCCCCCCC